>NC_053027.1:81186288-81316467 GCF_003073215.2 Triticum urartu
AAGGGGACCCGTTACCCATACTCGATTGAGACAGCCTCGGGGCCCCAGCCTGCGTCGTCGATGTAGAGCTTGCCGCGACGACTCTTGGTCATCCAGCCCACAGCGTATCCCTTGAATCCTTCGAAGCTGCCCTTCAAGAACTCGAAACCATCGTGCGATAGCCCCACGGTGGGCGCCAACTATCGTGGTTTTGTCACGGCAGATGTCCTAGGGAAATGACTTAGTCGTGGAGCCATCGCGACGGGTTAGCTTAAAGGGGTTAAAGAGGACAAGGGACGCAAGGAATTATATTGGTTCGGCCCCTTATGATGAAGGTAAAAGCCTACTCCAGTTGTGATGGAATTGCTAGGGTTTTTGATGACCAGGGAGCGAATCCGCTTTGTGTGGCTCTCGAGTTATTGTTTGTTGTCCCTAAACCGCCGTCGGGTCGTCCCTTTATATACACAGGTTGACACCCAGCGGTTTACAGAATCTCGAGACCGGCTCATAAACGTGCCCGGCTCGGTTTCTACCTTTCCTTGCCTTACAACATAAGTTACATGTCATATTGTGATTTATGCCTACGGGCTCTAATCCGTCTTCGGGCCCTGGGCCTTCATGTTAGATCTCCTTTATAAAGCGTCCTACTTCTTGTCTTCATGGGCTTCAAATATGACTAACTCATTGTGGGCATAACCCGGCCCCTCATGGTCGGTTTATACTTAGTAGTAATATCCCCAACACCTACTATACATTTACCGTTAAATAATGCAAAGTACTGAATTGCAGGAAAATGAATGCTCTTTATTCTACCTTGTGTCACTCCCCTCGTCTCACCGTAACAAAGACTAGTCAAGAATGTTTGATACTCAGCCCTTGGTGGTTCGTCAAGCGAACCCCAGAATGGGAGTTTGCGGTGATAAGCAAAATTCTCTAGTGAGATGGTAGATGGATTATCATAAATCCTTTGACAAATGATTCAGTGAGAAGGTGGTGTTGTTCACACTTATCTGAAAGGTAGGGTCCGAGGCTGGCATTGTGAACATATTGCTCAAATTCCTCTTTAATACCGACACGCATCATGTTTTGATGGCGGCATCTCGAGTATAACTTTCACTAGGTTCAACATATGACCGGCAAGCAGAACTGTCGCTAGAAGATGCCCCCAAGGATCTCCTCCTCGAAGAACTCCTTCCAAATAGGTTAAACATGTTCACGTACAATTTTAAAAAAAAAATTGGGTGACAATAATTTATCAATAAAACTTTATAAGATTGATAGCAACTACTCATAGGGATACATAGAGGCCATAGCAAGCGTTCAAACTACTTAGAACACTAAGAATTCAACATACAAGCTCATCTACAGTAGCACAAAGAGTAACTATATTCAACATATAAATCACTAAAACAAAAACTAATTGGAAAAATAGTGGAGTCACATACCAAGCAACAATCCCCTGAAACAGTTTCGGAAACGGAGCTTCCAGCAAAGAGATCGAAATCTGCGGCTTTGAGAGCAAGAACACGGGAGAGAGAGCAATTGAGATTTTTCTGGAGGTAAGTGATGATGTGGTATGAAGAGGTATGTGAGGGGGCCCACGTGGGGACCGCAACCCACCAGGGCGCGGCTCGGGGTCCTGGCGCACCCTGGTGGGTTGTGCCCACCTGGTGCACCTCCCTCTGGTATTATTTGCACCAAATATTCAGAAATATTCAGAAAAAATCGTATTAAATTTTCAGGGCATTCTGGGAACTTTTATTTTTGGGGTCATTTTTTATTGCACCAGAAAATCAGAAAACAGACAAAACATGGCATTTTATTTTATTTAACTAATAAAAAAAGAAAACACAAAGTAGGGACAGAAGGTAGTGCTTACTAAATTCATCAACTTCATACCTCTCAGAAATGATCCATTAACACTGGTGCGCATCGGTCCTAAACAAAATGTTTTTAACCCCTTTCCGCGACGGCATTTGGAACCGTTGCGAAGTGAGTGTCGGCGATAGGGCGGTCCTTCCCACATGACCCAGAAACCGTTGGGGATATGCCCTCCTGGCACACAGGCTTGCCAAAATGAGGTCGTGTGTGACCGGCGAGCACTCAAATACGGAAATACGTATAGTAGAGCTAAAAAAATACAATTATGCGGCGATATTGTTTCCGGTCGCAACTACATATCACACAGTCAGTCCCCGCCAAACGCTTCCGTTCGTATGTACATCCCACACAGTCGCTTCAAGGAAAACGTTTCCGTTCACAGGTACATCACACACAATTTTTCATGTTAAATCGTTTGTGATTGTGTTGCCATTACACACAGTATTAATAATTTTATCGTTTGCGTTATTGAATGCATCACACACGGTGCATAGAAGAAACTGTGTGGCAAAGGCTGTCCATCACACACAAATTTTATGTGGTAAACGTTTGCGCAAGGTGGCCTAACACAAACAGTTTTCAAGAGAAAGTCGTGTGAAGTGGAGATTGATCACACATGTAGTAGATCATAGAAACGTTTCTGATCTCCACATATATCGCAGACGTTTCACTTTCACAAACCATGTGCAGTGTAATCCCTAATTAATCCCTAATTTAAAAATCACATGTTTTGAATTTTAAAGTAGGCAATCACTTATTTCATATACAACCATGTTTATTACAAATATAGGTTCAACCACGAATCCATAATTCGATGCACAGGTACATATACTGAAGAACTACAGAAGCACCAAGTAAAGAATGATGAACCATAGTTGTACTAAAGACTATAAAGAGAGAGGTGAAAGACATTCTGGTTGCTGGAGAAGGTGGAGCGGAATGCCCATATTGTGCCCTCCTCCATGCGTAATGCGCGCACGACTCTAGGCCAACCCCTTGTGATGGCTGCCCGTCCATCCTTCACTGTCTTCATTAGAAATTCTCGATGCTCATTATAGTCTGGATGAAATAGTTTAACCTTCATTGCATGTCCACCAATCGTGTACTTTGAGAGGTAATCTTGAGTGAAGTGCTTCGGGAACTGCTGGGAACGAAAAAGATTCATACATTGTTGTCTAACAACTCATTATGGGCAGTAAAAAGAGAAGGCTGCAGAGTTTGTAGTTACCATCCTATAGCTCACTATTTTGTTGGATAGAGCATAAAAAATAATTTGCTTGCCACCATTTGTATTTTTTTGCTAATAATCCTTATCAGTTTCCTCACTTGATGCTTGTTCATCAATATCTCAGTGCCCCATACGCAAAAAGGGTCGATGCATGGATCCTTTCCAAGGGCATATGTACCTACAAGCAACAAGTCAATATTAGAAGCTAACTAGTGCCCGGGCCTGGATCTATATGCACTACATTATGGAACGATGGGGGGAGTACAAGCCGAGCGATGAAGCTATCCTCGGCGGAAAATGGTGGCCATTCCCGTTGTTGTCCTGCATAAGTAGTGGAAAGGCATGATAAGTACAGCAATCTTAACAAGGTAAACAACATCATCTCCAAATGATAGCTTGAATGTGTTGGTTTCAGCATGCTGTTAAAGTAGATATAAAATGGAAGGCAATGTTACCAACAGCAGGCTTAACAGCCATCAAATATTGCAATTCAAACTGGTATTGTTGAAAATGAGTAGAACGTAGGTAATGCTTAAACATCACACTAGATAAATGTGTAAAACTGAAATAAAGGGCATGTGTTAACTACACCAGGAATAACTGGAACCAAATATAGCCGTTCAAACTGGTATTAATGTAGTCGAGCGGCACAGTTTCGACTTACACATAATGAACAACACATTGTGAATGACTGAAATAAACAAGGCATAAATGACCAGTATAACAACCAAATATAGCCATTGAAAACTGGACAGAGCCTCACTGCAACAACCTAACAAGCAAATACAGATAAGAGGGCATATGTTTCAAAACTAGACAAATGCTCACTGCAACCAACCTAACAAGCAGATAAAGATAAACAAGGCATCTGCTTGATAACTAGACAAATGCTAAAAAAGCAACCTAACAACCAAATACAGATAAACAAGGCATCTGCTTGATAACTGGACAAATACTCACTTCAACCAAACTAAGAACCAGATACAGATAAGCAAGGCATCTGCTCGATAACAAGAAAAATGCTCACTCCAACCAACCTAACAACCAAATAGAGATAAACAAGGCATCTACTGACTATAAACAACGAAATATAGCCATTCGTGAAACTAAAGTGGACAATTCATACTTAAACATCACATAGACCTATTAAACAATACATTTTGGCATAACTGAAATAATTAAACACGACACAGTTAAAGCACCACAAGGGAAATGCTACTACAACAAAGGGTACGGGTTAGCAATCTAGAAAAGGTAAGATTTGCTGTTAGAATGTTGCCCCACATTTCATGGACGGGATCCTTCCAGTTGGAAGAGCACAGACCCATGGTGCGCTCTCTGATGTCACAGATGGGCTGTTTCACCTTAGAAGAACCTTCATGGGTGGCCTCCTTGTTGTCGTGATCATGGTCGATGAGATCTGACTTGGCAATTGAGGATCCCAAGCCGCCGTCGTAGAATGTGTCCTTGAGAAGTGACAAAATGGGCTCGATGGTATATAAATATCACAAATCCTTGACCGCTTGGCGGAGGAGATCAACGGCAGGGCCATCGAAGAGATCGACGGCGGTTGAACCAGAGGGGTTGGGGATGGACCACTTAACCTATGACATGGCCCACGTGAAACTGTCGGTGTGGACGAGCTTGATGTCATAGCAGGCTTTCCCGAGATACAGTAATACGCTTGCCCACCGAGATGAAGCCTTCGACATGGCAACGTAGTCAACGTCTTCACCGGAGTCCACGATGATGTGTTGCTCCAGGATCGACAGGTCAGGGCGAATGGCGACCACCTCGCCAACGTCCGCCGGAGAGGCCATGATAAACCTCTTCTGGCCGAACGCTCGTCGGGCTCCCCGGGATACGTGGTCGAGCTTAGGCTGTGACATTATGGAGCAGGGGATGCGGATCTGGCGGGACGGACACCACATGCCTCATCTAAAAACTCAGGGGAGTGGGCCGATGGTATGGGAATCGCTGGGTAACCTGAACTTTATTATCTAAGCTAGGAGGAACGGGCAGACCGACAGGGGTTGGCGGCGGCACCAGCGGCGGCTGCAAGCTAGGGTTCTAGGGGGGAGTGGCGGGTGGGGGACTGTGGAGGTGGGGTGGTGTTTGAGGATACGCCGCAACTACTGAAAATTTGAGTAATTGTGGGTGGAGATGGTGGTGGATGAGGGAGGGCGACGGTTCAAATGCCTCAGCTACTTCAATTTTACTATAAGGTCAATGCTGGAGGAGAGTGGGCAAAGGTTGAAGTACAATGGAGGGAGTGCCCAAGATCGTGCACGGTCCAAAAACAATATGCGTGTATGATAATAAGGAAAAGTGGCGCGGATTTGCCGGTTTTTGCAACGCTGAAGGCGGGTAGTTAGTTTTTTATATTTCTAGCTAGCCGGTCTATCGCACACGGTTCGTCCTAATTTCCAAATAAACTTACCCGCCTTTACCTTACACAGGTTAAGCCAGTACCTCCACCCTTTGCTCGCACTTGCACGGTCGTGGTCATTTCAGCGCACTTGCATCGCACACGGTTGAGCTAGTACCTCCACCTTAATTTGCTCGCGCTTCCGCGGTCGTGGTGATTTCAGCGCACTTGCATCGCACACGGTTGATCCAACACCTCCACCTTAATTCCGTCGCGCTTGCACAGGCATGGTGATTCACACCGCACTTGTATCGCACACGGTTAAGATATTATACCCCGTGTCCATTGAGAGTCATCGGAGTCTTTCCAGCAAAAAATAACATTAGAGAGGGTCAAAAGACAACCACACCAGCATGTGGCCCAAATATATATGAGTGAAAAGGGTGGTCTATGATGTTCAAAATTCCAATGCACAACTTTGACCCCGCGGGCCCATGGTTGGGCGCATCATTGAAGATCGATGAGAGGGGCCAGAAGTCAAGAACCACCTGAAAGTGGCCAAATATATGTACGGATATTGCGGATGTTTAAAATTTTAAATACATAATGCATAACTTTGGTGGCACCTGCCTCGCAAACCCGAAAGCACCCTAACAACCACCTAGCTAGGATATATATAATGACATAATGTCGTACCTAGCTAGAATTCTGGCCCACCACCTCCCACTTCGTGTCAGCGGGGCGGATGCACGTAATGATCCATACTTTGGTCATACATGCATGTCGCCATGACCTACCATAAGATGGACCAATGAATCTATCGTTTGGTCAAATGACAGTTGTTGTTGTCGATAAACCGCTTAGGCCAATAGATTGAACCATCATAAAAATCGCACAGGAGGGACCACAAAACCAGCACCTCTTGCATGTGGCCCAAAATGATGTATGTTTGGAAGGGGTGATGTGTTTTTTCAGTATTGTATAATGTATAATTTAGATGTGGTGCCTACCTCTCGATACAGACAACAACCGTGAAGGCAATATAGTTAAGGACGAGATACGTACACAGGGTTTGATGTAGGTCGAACCCAGAAATCCGAGCATCTGGGAGGGAATCCTGACAATGCATGTGTTTGAGCTTTGGTTGACCGACATTTGACAGTGACCGGCCCTAACACAAACTAGGAGGAATCCATTCATGGCCAACACATACCCCTCATTATCGATCAAAGGGATGATATATATACACTCAGGGAGCCCACAGATATCCATGTCATCACAAAAAACTGCACAAGGGAGACGTGGTTGATCAGAAGACCCCGTATACACTGCATGCAGCACGAAAATATGTATGAGTACGATGGTGTATGATGTGTTTAAATCCCAAATGCACAACTTCGATGGGCCACGCCAATTACATTAAAAACCGAACACCGTACCCGACTCCAAGCCTGGTTCAATACCTATGATGTCAGTTTCCCAACTTCGAGGAGGCAGCGGTTGCGGGGGGGGGGGGGGGGGGGGGGTGGAGGGTTGTCCCACGCATGCTCTCAAACTTTATTTTGTCTAGCATGGGACACGTCTATATATGTCTATACATCTATATCTATACACATATATAGTGTGTAAATAACTTTGAAAGTTGCTCGTTTGATGAAGCCAATCTGACGGTACAGAGATGGCAAATCCGAGTACTACCGGCCATTGGATATCATCTACATTCCACCAGATTCTGCCACATGTATAATCTAGAAGACTCCATGGTTGAACTTAGGCATAACGCACAAACCTCAAAACACAAGCACTTCTCCTTTCTTCTCTAGATTCTTCCACATCTTAATTGCCCAAACCTTTTTTTCTCAATGAATTGTCACTTTTTTGTTTTACCTTTACAATGCACAATTCCATGAATCTTAAAATAGTTTTTTTATAAAACTAATTGATTTTGGATGAGATGAACTATAAGAATTAAACGAACATCTACATCATGCATATCTGGGAGAAGAGGCGGGAAACCGATGAGAGGAGTGGCGAGAAACGGTAGCCTGTTTTGAATGAAAACCTAGTAGAGAAGGAAGCGTGAGCTACACCACACATGCGCACAGTGCTTACCCATGTATTGCATGTGCTGTCGAAAGGGCTTAGGGTTGCTGTTCGATCTGGGAGCATCCAACAGTGCACACGATCCGTGGGGTTTGGGTTCTGGCTAGTCAGAACGCACGACTCAGATCGTGCGCGCAGCGGGGGGGGGGGCAAATATCATACGAAAACCAACATTTGGTGGAAACCGGTGAAAACCACGAGAAAAAGATGTTTTGAAGTTTCAAAAAAATTCCAAAAAATGGCGGGACGTTAAGAGGATGATGTTTTATTGCCACACGAAATTTCAAGTTGAAATACATTACGAGATTTGAGCTATGAAAAAGATAAAATCAGTGTTGAATAGAGCCGAATAGTAATGTCACTATTCAGGGCGGACTTTGTCTTTTTCATAGCTCACATCTCGTAATGTTTTTCAACTTGAAATTTTGTGTCGCAATAAAACATCATCTTCTTAACATCCCACATTTCTTTTAAGATTTTTATGAATCTTTAAAATATGTTTCCACAAAGTTTTCATTGAATATTGGCTTTCATGAGTGAACCGTGTGCTATTTGAAAACATTTCGTGAGAAGAATCTTGGTTTTTAAATCCCTATAAATCCAAAACTAAGCTAAAAATCGTGAAACCGGCCATTGTGTCACGACATGGCACTTATATGTCGAGGAATTTTTTTCGTCCATTGTGGCGCAAGTTTTATTACAAGCCTCTTACAATGTAACGCCCCGAGACCGATGTGCCAGTTGTCCTCCAGCTATTCGATGTTCTTTCCTTGCCATTGCTTGCGTGTCATGCATTGCATATCATGTCATCATGTGCATTTCTTTTGCATACAGGTTCGTCTCATGCATCCGAGCATTTTCCCTGTTGTCCGTTTTGCAATCCGGCGCTCCTATGTCATCTGGTGTCCCTTTCTACCTCTTTTCATGTGCGGGTGTTAAACGTTATCGGATTGGACCGAGACTTGTCATGCGGCCTTGGTTTACTACCAGTAGACCGCCTGTCAAGTTTCGTGCCATTTGGACTTCGTTTGATACTCCAACGGTTAACCGAGGGACCGAAAAGGCCTTGTGCGTGTTGCAGCCCAACACCCTTCCAATCACGATCGCGTGGCCGCAAACCGCACCTCATTTGGACTCTCCTAGCTCCCTCTACCTATAAATATGTGATCCCCTCCGAAATTCGTGGACGAAACCCTAACTCCTCCTCGCGCCGCCGGACATTTCTTCCCGCCGGACATGTCCGCGCCGCCCGCCCGCAACCACGGCGTGCCACATCAGCGCCGCCGTCCTCTCTCTCCTCCTCATCGCGCCAGGCCCGCCGGGCCCGGATCGGGCCCGCGGAGCCCAACTGGCTGCCGCCGCCACCCGCGGAGGAGCCCGCTACCAGGGAGTCGTCGCCTCTGAGCCTCGTCGCCGGTGCCGCCCCGCCGCCGAGCCCGCGCCGCCACGCCCTGCCCGACCGACCGACCCCGCGCGCCGTCGACCTCCGTCGACGCCCCGCCGCGGTCCTACCGCTCGGCGCCGCACGCAGACCTCGCCGCAGGCCGCCCGCGCCTCACCGCGGTCCGACCGGGCCCGTACCTCCGCCGCCATCTTTCCCCGCCTCCGGCGTTCTTCGCCGGAATGTCGACCCGGTCCGCTCCGGATCTAGATCAGAGGAATCAGATTCCACCCGGTCGCGAACCAAACAAGGCCCGCGCGCCCGGATCCCTCCGTCCCGGGATCATCTCGTCCAGTGACTTTCTCGCGAGGTGAAAACCGCCACAGTCCCCCAGATTCCAGTATTTTTGGCATTTTCATCGCTCAATAACTCATCATCCGTGCTCCGTTTTGCGTGTAGCATATCAAAATGTTCGTCTCGACGAGTACATCATTTCATCTCATTGCATCATTTTCATTTGAGCTCATCTTGATGCCCGAAATGCTGTTGGAAGAGGGCTATGTGAGGAATTTGTCCGATCTGTTTCAGCAAATGGCATTTTGTCATTTTTGCCATGATTAATGTGTGCATGCTATGATCCTGAGCTCTACATGTGTTTTGTTATATGCCATGCCATCTTTACAGAGGTGCTTGCCATGTATTTTTGTGATATTGTGGTGACTAGCACAAGCTTGCAAAGTAGCGTAATCGGTAATGCTGATTTCAGGGACTTAGAATTTCACTAAGTCCTTGTCCTGATTTTGTTGTTATGCCATATGTTCATGTTGTTTCTTAGTGATCCAGGATGTTTTGTTAACATTGTGGTGCTCTATCCATCCATGTCTTTGTTTGCATTTATGGAGCACCCTAGCTTGAGTCAATCGAGCTCTACTTTTGCTATAAAATGTTCCTGGCAGATTGTTGACAATGTTTAGCGATTTTGCCGAGGTTGTTGCTATTGATCCGTGCATGCTATGATGTTGTTCTTGCCATGTCTAGCTTCTATGCCATGTCTTCTTGATGGGTGTATGCTTAGTTTGTCATGCCATGCTCTGTAGTGAGTGCATCGAGCTCGTAAACATGCCTACTCGTTAACTGATTTGCATGCTCCAGTTTTTCACTAAGTCTGAGATCTGTTTATGTTTTTGCCATGTTCACATGCTTGCAATTGTATTTTCTGATCCCTTTTGGCTCAAGGTCACTAAGGGACTTTTGTTAAGTGCTTTGAGTAGCTTCATGCCATGCCTTGCTTTGCCATGATATGTTCCTGTAGCATGTAGTTTTCATGCTCTAAAGTGTGCTTCCTGATGATAAATTCCAGACTTGTGTTAATTTCACTAAGTCTGAAACCTGTTATCATTTGCTCTTTTGCCATGCTTGTTTGAACCTGTTAATGATGAATTAGCCGTAGCTCAGTGTTCATCTTTTGTTAAATCTTGAGTGGATCCCTGCCATGTATTTTGTTGCCATGTTTGAGTGCTGTAGCATATTTAAACTTGTTGCATTTAGATGGCTACTTGCTGTTTATCGCAGACCGGTGCCATATTTGTTTTGCTTGCCATTTCCAAACCGTGCATCCGATTCCGTGATCTTTATATCGATTTCAACCGAAATCACCTCACCTTTCCAGTGGCACTCTTGGATTTCCAAGTTGAGGCCAGGTTCAATCATTCCTTTGCAATCATGCATATGCATCACATACCGCATCCCGCATATCATACCATGTTCATGTGTTGGTTGTTTACTATGTTGTGTGCTTCTTTCCGGTGTTGCTTCTTTGGGTTGGTTCCGGTAATACGTCGCGTTTGTGAGGACCCATTCGACTACGTCCGTTTGTCTTCTTCATGGACTCGTTCTTCTTCCTTGCGGGATTTCAGGCAAGATGACCATACCCTCGAAATCACTTCTATCTTTGCTTGCTAGTTGCTCGCTCTTTTGCTATGCCTATGCTGCGATACCTACCACTTGCTTATCATGCCTCCCATATTGTTGAGCCAAGCCTCTAACCCACCTTGTCCTAGCAAACCGTTGTTTGGCTATGTTACCGCTTTGCTCAGCTCCCTCTTATAGCGTTGTTAGTTGCAGGTGAAGATTGGAGTTGTTCCATGTTTGGAACATGGATATTTTGTTGGGATATCACAATATCTCTTATTTAATTAATGCATCTATATACTTGGTAAAGGGTGGAAGGCTCGGCCTTATGCCTGGTGTTTTGTTCCACTCTTGCCGCCCTAGTTTCCGTCATATCGGTGTTATGTTCCCGGATTTTGCGTTCCTTACGCGGTTGGGTTATAATGGGAACCCCTTGACAGTTCGCCTTGAATAAAACTCCTCCAGCAAGGCCCAACCTTGGTTTTACCATTCGCCACCTAGCCTTTTTCCCTTGGGAGTCGCGATCCCGAGGGTCATCTTTATTTTAACCCCCGGGCCAGTGCTTGTCTAAGTGTTGGTCCAAACTAGAGCCCCTTGCAGCGCCACCTCGGGGAAACTCGAGGGCTGGTTTTAGTTGTACGGATTGCTTATCCGGTGTTGCCCTGAGAACGAGATATGTGCAGCTCCTATCGGGATGTCGGCGCATCGGGTGGTCTTGCTGGACTTGTTTTACCATTGTCGAGGATGTCTTGTAACCGGGATTCCGAGCCTGATCGGGTCTTCCCGCTAGAAGGAATATCCTTCGTTGACCGTGAGAGCTTGTGATGGGCTAAGTTGGGACACCCCTGCAGGGATTTGAACTTTCGAAAGTCATGCCCGTGGTTATGGGCAGATGGGAATTTGTTAATGTCCGGTTGTAGAAAACCTGAAGTTGATCTTAATTAAAATACATCAACCGCGTGTGTAACCGTGATGGTCTCTTTCGCGGAGTCCGGGAAGTGAACACGGTGTTGGAGTTATGCTTGACGTAGGTTGTTCTAGGATCACTTCTTGATCATAGTTGTTCGACGTGCTTTGCCTTCTCTTCTCGCTCTCATTTGCGTATGTTAGCCACCATATATGCTAGTCGCTTGCTGCAGCTCCACCTCATACCTTTTACCTTACCCATAAGCTTAAATAGTCTTGATCGCGAGGGTGTGAGATTGCTGAGTCCCCGTGACTCACAGATACTTCCAAAACTAGCTTGCAGGTGCCGTTGAACCGTGCAGATGACGCAACCAAGCTCAAGGAGGAGCTCGATGAAGATCTTGTCCTTTGTGTTGTTTCGTTTCTAGTTGATCAGTAGTGGAGCCCAGTTCGGGACGATCGGGGATCTGTGTAGCATTTGGGGTAGTCTTCTTTTATTTTGGTTCCGTAGTCGGACCTTGATTGTATCTGGATGATGTAATGCTTTATTCATGTATTGTGTGAAGTGGCGATTGTAAGCCAACTATGTATCTCTTTCCCTTATGTATTACATGGGTTGTGTGAAGATTACCTCACTTGCGACATTGCTTTCAATGCGGTTATGCCTCTAAGTCGTGCTTCGACACGTGGGAGATATAGCCGCATCGAGGGCATTACATACAAACCAGAGCTTCTCTCAAAGAAGCTTCATGGTTCGTAAATCCAAAACTAAGCTGAAAATCGTGAAGCTTGCCATGGTGTCACGACATGGCACTTATATGTCGAGTATTTTTTTCGTCCATTATGGTGCAAGTTTTATTACAAGCCTCTTACAAAACGAAGCTTCTCTCGTGGTCCCGATAGGGAAACGTGCCCCCCTTGTGGGCGTAACGTAATCACTGCCTCTTTCCGCCTTGTATTTTCTTCTACGGGCAACATGGAATGACAAGATATCCGTGCTGAAATTTAAACTTATTCAGGGTTCGTTTGGCCTTTTTATACACTAATTGAGTTTCCTAGGCATTTAATGTCCATAATTCAAATCTTAACTACAAATACATGCTCCAGTTCACCAAAAAGGCTAGAAAAATTATACATGTGTCCTTGGGTGCATGTTTAGATCCCATGGCCAGGAATGGGAACGAATTACAACCGTACCGGTGTCATGGCTCATCCTCAAACATTTCTAATCTTGGTTTTTAAGTCCCCATAAATCCTAAACTCACCAGAAAGTCATCAAAGGTGGCGTGGTGTCACGTCATGGCACATATATGTCATGGTAAAAACATTGTCCAATTTGGGCCAAGCTTTATTACAAACCTCTTACAAAAACTGGAGCTTCTCTCAAAGAAGCCTCGTGGTTCCGATAGGGAAACGTGTTCCCCTTGTGGGCAGAACATAATCACTGCCTCTTTTCGCCTTGTATTTTCTTCCACGGGCAACATGGAACGACAGGATATCCATGCTAAAATTTAAACTTATTCAAGGTTCGTTTGGCCTTTTTATTCACTAATTTAGTTTCCTAGGAATTTAATGTCCATAATTCAAATCTAAACTACAAATACATGCTCTAGTTCACCAAAATGGCTAGAAAAATTATACATGTGTCCTTGGGTGCATGTTTAGGTCCCATGCCAGGAATGGGAACGAATTACAAACGTACCGGTGTCATGGCTCATCCTCAAACATTTGGAATCTCGATTTTTAAGTCCCCATAAACCCTACACTCACCAGTAAGTCATCAAAGGTGGCATGGTGTCACGTCATGGCACATATATGTTGTGGTAAAAACATTGTCCAATTTGGACCAAGCTTTATTACAAACCTCTTACAAAAACTGGAGCTTCTCTCAAAGAAGCCTCGTGGTTCCGACAGGGAAACGTGTCCCCCTTGTGGGCAAAACGTAATCACTGCATCTATTTTCCTTGTATTTTCTTCTACGGGCAACATGGAATGACAGGATATCCGTGCTGAAATCTAAACGATAATCGCTACCTCTTCTTGCCTTGAACTTTATTTTCTACAAGCAACATGGAATAACAGGAGTGTCGGGCTGAAATTTTACTGTTCAGGGTTCGTTTGGCCATTATATATATATATATTACTAATTAGTAATTTTCTATGCATTTAATATAGTCCATAATTTAAATTTGAACTACAACCACATGATCCAGTGAAGCAAAATGGGTGGGAAATCATACATGTGTCATTGGGTGCATGTTTAGGTCTCGTTTGAGGAATGAGAATGAATTACAAACTTGTCGTCGTCCTGAAACATTGAGAATCTTGGTTTTTAAATCCCAGTAAATCGAAAAGTCACCCAAAAAACAAGGAACTTGGCATGGTTTCATGACATGGAACATATATGTCGTGGTAAAAAAATCGTCTAGTTTGAGAAGAGGCGCACACATTAGTAGCCAACAAAGTCCTTTTTGAAACAAAAAGCTGACATGTTAATATCGCAAACGGTTGTATTATATTTACCGTGTAAAAATTTAACCATACTCGGTGGTGTGCGTGCAGCTATTTGATTAGACAGGAAGAGCGCAAGAAGTCCGCCGTGCAGGCTCGATGGGACGCGTGCGAGTAGTCCGCCACACAGGCTCGACGGGACGCATGCATCCTGTCCACATCACAGGCTCGACGGGACACGTGCGAGCAGCAAGGCCGCCCATGCTCATCGGGAAGCGAGCTCTTTGACCTCCATGCGCCAGTTGCCGCCCGCCTCACTCACAACTTCTCCATTAATGGGTTAATTACAGCACCTAGACGGAGGGTATTTGCTTGTGATCCCATGGCAGCATTTGCTTTGTTCGTGTTTTCGACTCGTATTCCGCCCTAATTGAAATTGCCAAATAGGGAAACGGATAATACGACCACAAATAAAATGGCAACAGATAATATGACAACAAATTTACAGTGGCGCAGATAACAATTGTCTTACATATTCCGGATAATTTAAAATGCCACATGCGGCAAAGCCCGGAAGACACAGGGGTAAGAGAAGAAGGAAATTGCAGACAACGATCTGGGTCACTACTGTCTCTACTCGTCAATGGATCGCCGGGCGGCGAAATCCTCTAGCTCCTTCTTCAATTCCTCACGACTTTGCTTGAAAGAAGCCACGGATTTCTGTACCTCCTGCTCGCGCTCGATCCGGAGCTTCCTCAAGGCACCCATCAGTTCCTCGACGACCACTTTCAGCGTCATCTCCGAGACACTTCTCTACTCATGTAGCATCTTCCAGTCGGCGGCGTCCTCCTCCTTCTCGGCGACCAACTTGAGGAGCTTCACATTGTCACCGATGAGTTGCTCGACGAGGTCGGTCACCTTTTCAACCGAGGCATCGTTGATCTTGAGCAGCTTCATCAAGTCATCGACCAGCTCCTGTTGCATAGTGACGCCAACAAGAATGTCGTAGTCGTCGGTGAAGAAATTCAGGAACGCCGGCTCATCGCGATGGCCGGCGCCGCGAATGCGCATGTGAGAGCCCTCGCGTGACCGTGAGAGCTTGTTCGAGGGCTCCGCGGCGCGCCGGGACATCTCTGTTGTGGCTATGGCTTCGCGGCGGGACCTCTCTAGTGCTTCCGTGGCCTTGGTCTTTGCTTCCTGGTAATATGTCCACCCTAAACTCCTCCTACCGATCATGGCGGAACGACTTGACAGAAAAAACCAGTTTTGTGGGTGATGAGGAGAGGAACTGTGAAGTAATTTTTGAGTGGGTAGTTTTTATAGCCTGGTGCTAAATGTGAACACATATTAGTTTGATAGGTGTGAACAGATTTGCAATTACTTATAGCGTTGTAATCAGCAATGTGACGAGGAACAAGGTCAAACTTTATTGATGGTAGAAGGTTGACCACGTAGTTTCCATGTGTTATTTATCACACAAGTGTTAACATAAGGAAATGCATGTGTAACTTACTAATCATCGCACACGAGTACTCGCAGACGCATCGTGTGCGATACTCCTAGCCACCGCAAGCAACTAGTTTGCATTTTTCAATGTTTTTTGTACACACAGAATCGCACACGAACTAACTATATTAACCGTCTATGTTGTAAATCCTCATCACAGACAGTTATCCGAGTCGTCTATTTGCCACGTATCACACACATCTTGTTAAGTTGAACCGTTTCTGTTCTGTTCGCTAATCGAAAATAGTTCATCTGAGTGAACTGTATGCCCTATATCACACACACCTTGATCTGTCTAACCGTTTTATGTTGCACTCCTTAATAGCAAACGGTTCATCAGAGCTAACTGTACACCGTATATCGCACACACATTGATATGGTTGCCCATTTCTGTTGTTCTACCTCATCACAAACAGTTCGAACAGGTTAACCGTGTGCCCTGCATCGCACATGGAACTAAAATCTGAGCCGTGTTTGATGCATCCTCCATCGCAAATGTTTTGCACGTTTTTTGACGGGTTTTTTTAAATCCCCGTTTGTGATTAATGCATCGCAGATAGTTTCATGAAAGGGTCTCTGATCGTAGTGTCGTGTTAGCAGCATCCTGCAGTAGTGTAATATGGTTGATCAAGTCTTATTAACAACCACTTCCAATTAGCATGAAACCGAAGAACTTTCGTAAACTAAGTTACCTCAATGGGGATATGCATATCCACAACAATAAGCATTTCATATTTCTTTTTGACAGTAGGTAGAGGTATTTGAAAACTTCCAATAGTGATTGTCAGAGGTTTTTCAATAACATTAATACCATTCACATGGAATTGTTTCTTTGGAAAGTGCATCGTATGCTCATTACCATTAATATGAAAATTGACCTTGCTTTTATTGCAATCAATAACAGCCCCTGCAGTACTCAAAAAGGGTCTACCAAGGATAATCGACATGTTGTCGTCCTCAGGCATCTCAAGTATAACAAAGTCAGTCAAAATAGTAACATTAGCAAAAAGAACGGGCACATCCTAACAGATACCAATAGGTATGGTAGTTGATTTATCAGCCATTTGTAAAGATATTTCAGTAGGTGTGAGTTTATTCAAATCAAGTCTTTTATATAAAGAGAAAGTCATAACACTAACACCAGCTCCTAAATCACACAAAGTAGTTTTCACATAATTCTTTTTGATAGAGCAAGGTATAGTTGGTATTCCCGTGTCTCCATGTTTTTTAGGTACTCCATCCCTAAAAGTATAGTTAGCAAGCATAGTGGAGATTTCAGATTCTGGTATTTTTCTGTTATTTGTGATGATGCCTTTCATATACTTTGCATAAGGAGGCATTTTCAAGATATCAGTCAAGCGAGTACGCAAAAAGACTGGCCTCAACATTTCAGCAAAGCGCTCAAATTCTTCATCATCATTATTTTAAGTTGACTTATGTGGAAAAGGCATAGTTCTCTTTCTTTACCATTTTCTAGCAATGAAGTCTCTTTTGTCATATCATTTATTCTTAGGTTGTGGGTTATCAAGATCAACTGGTGGTTCTATCTCAACATCATTGTCTGGTTCTTTATTATTATCAGGTTGAGAATTTTCATGAACACCAACATTGCCCTTTTCATTATCACTAGGTGAATGTTCATTACCAGACCGAGTTTCAGCATCTGAGATAGAAGTTTCATTATCATTGTCAGGAGGTTTCTCTAAAGGTTCACTAGGAGCATGCATAGTCCTATCATTTTTATTTTTCTTTTTCTTTCTAGAAGAACTAGGTGCACTAGTGTTAGCTCTTTGTGAATCCTGTTCAATTCTTTTTGGGTGACCCTTAGGATAAAGTCGTTCCAGAGTCATTTTACCTCCTCTAGTTGCAACTCTAACAGCAAAGTCATGCATATTATTATTCATTTCATCAAGCAACTCTCTTTGGGATTTAGCAACTTGTTATAACTCAGTTTGAACCATAGAAGCATGCTTTCCAACACCTCTAGCATCATTTTATATTCTAAATAACAAGTCACTCAAGCGAGCAATCATCTCAAAATTGTATTTCAATTGTTTCATAACATTTGCATTGAAGTGATCTTGTTTCCTAATATAAGTTTCAAACTCATAAAGGCATTGGCTAGGATGCATATTGTGGGGATTTTCATTATCATTGAACTTCATTAGAGAATTTACCTCTACCACCTTAGGAGGTGGTGGTGTATTAATCCCATGTATTTCTTCAATAGGAGGTAAATTTTTAACATCCTCAGCTTTAATACCCTTTTCCTTCATAGATTTATTTTCCTCTTGCATATCTTCAGGACTGAGATATAATATACCCCTCTTCTTCGGAGTGGGTTTAGGCGGTGGTTCAAGAAGAGTCCAGTCATCATAATTTTTCAATATGTTATTCAATAATTCTTCATCTTGCCCAATAGTTTGTTCCCTGAAAACACAACCAGCATAACTATCTAGGAAATCCCTCGAAGCATCAGTTAGTCCATTATAGAAGATATCAAGTATTTCATTTTTCTTAAGAGGATGATCAGGCAAAGCATTAAGTAATTGGCAAAGCCTCCCCCAAGCTCGTGGGAGACTCTCTTCTTTAATTTTCACAATGTTAAATATTTCATGTAAGGCAGCTTGTTTCTTATGAGAAGGAACATATTTTTCAGAAAAGTAATAAATCATATCCTGGGGACTATGCACACAACCAGGGGAAAGAGTATTGTACCAAGCTTTAGCACCACCCTTTAATGAGAAAGGAAATAATTTTAGAATAAAGTAATAGCGAGTTGTCTCATCATGAGTAAAAAGGGTGGCTATGTCATTCAACTTAGTAAGATGTGCCACAACAGTTTCAGTTTCATAACCATGGAAAGGATCAGATTCAACCAAAGTAATCAACTCTGGGTCGACAGAGAATTCATAATCCTTATCATCAATAAAGATAGGTGAAGTAGAAAACTTAGGATCACATTTCATTCTAGCATTTAGAGATTTTTCTTTATACTTGCATACTAATTTCTCTAGATCATCTCTATCTCTGCAAGCAAGAATATCTCTAGTTGTCTCCTCACTCATAACATAACCATCTGGTACCTTAGGCAATCATATCTAGGAGGGCTAGTTCTAGCAGGTGTTTCAGGAGTTTCAGTTTCAAGCTCATCATCAGATTCAACAACATCATGTTGTATAACTCTAGCAATTTGTTTATCAAGAAAGTCACCAAGTGGCACATCATCGTTAAGCAAGGTACTAGCATCACCATAAGCATTATCCATAGCAGAAGTGGCATCATCAATAACTTGTGACATATCAGAATTAATAGCATGTGGTGGTGTTGCAAGTTTCCATATAACAGAAGGTGAATCTAAAGCATAACTGCATGGCAGTTCCTTACCTCCCCTTGTCTTTGAGGGAAATATCTTGGTATTAGCATCCTTCAAATTCTTCATAGTGATAATACGATAATAATCCCAAGTGTCTCAAGAAATATAGCTATGCTCCCCGGCAACGGCGCCGGCCAAAGGTCTTGATAACCCACAAGTATAGGGGATCGTGACAGTTTTCGAGGGTAGAGTATTCAACCCAAATTTATAGATTCGGCACAAGGGGAGCCAAAGAATATTTGAAGGTATTAGCAGCTAAGTTGTCAATTCAGCCACACCTGGAGATTAATTATCTACAACAAGTAATCAGTAGCAAAGTAATATGATAGTTTTGATAGTAGTGACAGTAGTAACAGTAACGGTAACTGTGATAGCAGTAGTTTTGTAGCAAGTGCAATAGTAACAGCAGCAGTAGTAACTTAGCGAGACCAATATAAGATAAATTCGTAGGAATTGGATCGGTGACTTGTTGGATGATATTCATCATGAGACAATTATAACCTATGGCGATACGACACTAGCTCCAGTTCGTCCATATAATGTAGGCATGTATCCCGTAAATAGTCATACATGCTTATGCGAAGAACTTGCATGACATCTTTTGTCCTACCCTCCTATGGCAGCGGGGCCCATATTGGAAACTCAGGGATATTAAGGCCTCCTTTTAATAGAGAACCGGAACAAAGCATTAACACATAGTGAATACATGAACTCCTCAAACTACGGTCATCACCGGGAGTGGTCCCGACTGTTGTCACTCGGGGGTTGACGGATCATAACACGTAGTAGGTGACTATAACTTGCAAGATCATATCTAGAACATGGATATAATGGTGATAACATAAACGGTTCAGATCTGAAATCATGGCACCCGGGCCCAAAGTGACAAGCATTAAGCATGGCAAAGTCATAGCAACATCAATTTAAGAACATAGTGGATACTAGGGATCAAGCCCTAACAAAACTAAGTCGATTACATGATGAATCTCATCCAACTTCTCACCGACCAGCGAGCCTACGAAGGAATTACTCACTCCCGGTGGGGAGCATCATGGAATTGTAGATGGAGAAGGGTTGGTGATGACGAAAAACAAAGATCCCACTCTCCGGAGCCCCAAACGGACTCCAGATCTGGCCTCCCGATGCATAACAGGAGGTGATGGCGGCTCTGTCTCGTTGATCGCGATAATTCTTTCTCCCTGATTTTTTCTAGAAAAATAGGATTTTATAGCATCGGTGTCAAGGTCTGCGGGGCCACCAGGTGGGGACAACCAACCTGGGTGCGTTAGGAGAGGGGGCGCGCCTTGGCGGGTTGTGCCCACCTAGGTGCCCCTCTCCCGTAGGTCTTGGCTCCAGAAATTCTTATTATTGATATAAAAAATCCTCGCAAAGTTTCATTACATTCCAAGAACTTTTATTTCTACACAAAAACAACACCATGGTAGTTCTGCTGAAAACAGCATCAGTCCGGGGTTAATTTCATTCAGTTCATGCAAATTAGAGTCCAAAACAAGAGGAAAAGCGTGAGGAAAAGTAGATACATTGGAGACGTATCAGGAAACACGTGCGGGTGATGAAGAGGGTTCGGGTTGGTCAGGAGCGGGCGTGGTAGCGGTTCGGGCGCCCGCAAACAAGAGATGATGTACATTAATATTGCTGCGTATATAATTAACAACATAAATAATGTGCCAGTTGGACAAGTATGATTGGAGATGGAGATGGAATTTTACATAAACACGGATATGCATTTCTATGTCTATGTGTGTGTGCGACGACTCTCGCGACCTGGAAGCGGGGGCGTGTTTTTGATCGAGTTTTATTTCTTGGTACGTAAAAAAATATGTCCGGCAGTTTTCGTTTCTTTTTTCCGGGAACGCGTGTATTCTATTTAAAACCACCGCTATCGCGAGATTTTTTAATCCATTGTATATATAGCCTCCTGTTTGATAGGGTTTCTTGCGTCTCGCACTCTCACCCTCTCCATATCAAAACAAGATGATAGTGTCCACTCTATCTCTCTCTTCACCGGTGGTCATAGATCCAGCCAAATCCCGTCCGCTGCGGGAGGTGAGGAGGTGCGGCGTAGACATTGTCGCCGTTAGTGATGCAGGAAGCCAATGCGCACCATCCTCTCGGAGCCGGCGCTGGCGCGGACGAAGGTATAACTTCTTATACTGGTCTAGCTCCCCAGGTCACTGCATGCGGGTTTTCTTCTATGCGACTAATCCCCAGCTCCCCATGTACATTAGCTAGGGTTCGTTGGCTGGTCCAACATCACCTACTATTATAGAGGAAATGCCACTCGAAAAGTTGTCCTGGTTTATGCCTCGGTGGAGGTATACATGTTGTTTCGACAAAAAGTACATGGTGGTTGTGCGGTCATTGTCCATATGCTCCTATTGTTGCTGCTAATCTAATACTATCACTCGTTAAATGAAGAGATGTTTTTTTCTCTGGGGTATCCTGGTTTAGTTCCCATCAAGATAATCATGATGCTTCTATTTTTTGGTGTACTTTTCATTAATTCTGATTGACAATTGAGATGTTTCTATTAATCTTGTACCACTGGCAAAACAAAGTAACAACACTATATCCCCTTTTTATATTTTTGCAAACAGCGATGCGTATCTCCATACCCGGGCATGTCCTCCTCAATTTTAGTGGAACTACACAAAATTGGATGGCCATTGTTATTCCGCATCACTGTCCTCTGCCATGTGGTTATTCCTTACTCGAGCTTGATTACTGAGATGAAATAGAATATAATGAGGATTTGTCGAACTTCATAGGTGCCTCACCCAAACTTGATGCCAAATGGATGATGCATCACCACGATGACCTATCAATGCTCATGGTTGCATCGGCTGGTGAAGCTGATAGATTTTTAATGAAATACAAGTTGTCTTCCATCAGTGCTCTTTGCTTGTTACCCACAAGATGATATCCTTCATCAGTTCACCTTGGTTGCATTGGAGACGCAGTCGTCTTTCACGTTGGTGCAATTTTATCACACAATTAGCTATGAACCAAATGTTTCCTCAAAGAAGGATCGATGTTGGTACTAAGAGCATAAGTTTTGAATTGATTTCTAAGCCTTCTCACAACTTTGTCTTTAGCTCCCCTATAATTTTATTTGTCCAGCTATTAACTAAATATGTGGTCAGACTTTGATTTAAAAAATGGGGTGGACTAAAAACCCCGATGGATGTAGTAGCCCTCCATTTTTATTTACTCTGCATAATAGATTTGACTGAAGTCAAACATCATAAAGTTTGACCAAGTATAGGCCGAACACAACAAACCATAATTATTGAGAGAGGGCAAACTGTACATACTCTCAAACCTTTCCGATGATTGAAAGTAAAATTCTTTATTTGTACACACTCTCACACGTTTCCGATAATTTGGCGCATGTGTGGTTGTTCACTTAAGGGAGGGTAGTGTACCACACGTGAAGGACAGGAAGTGCGACCAGGACGCGTGGGTCATTAGTTCCTCGAAAGTAGTAGTTTTCTTCACTGGTACGTTAAATAAAGAGTTTCATTTTACTTACACAATTGAAAACGATTGTTATGGAGAGAATAAGAAAACCACTCCACATATATTAGTAGTATACACGAGTACTATATAAGCAGTAGTACTATATAAGCTGGAGCCTCAGCGCTTGTTTGCTAGGGTTTGTACTCTCCACACTCTCGCTGCACTACATATATATACACGCTGGAGGCCCGGTGTTCCTTTGCTAGGGTTTGCTATATTCACAGTCTGTCACCCTCTTCACCAGATCTAAACAAGATCGTGTTGGCCTCTATCTCTCTCTCCCCCCTCACAGATGGTGAAGGAGCCATCCGGATCTTGTCACATCGGGAAGGGGAGAAGGTGCAGCGTTCACTCTATCGCCTTCGGTGAGGGAGGCAATCCACTGTCGGTTGCGCTATTCTCTTTCACCCAGCGCATGTGCGGGAGGGCCACCAACCCCTTCTTCCTTGTTGCCGTATGTAGTGTGGCAGATCCGGCCTCCCGCCGCACGCCTAGCCACATCCCGACGACCCTAAGGTATAAGTTTCTTTGAAACCGTCGTTGCTCTAGCTGCATGCGGATCTCTTTCGATTATGTAGTCGAATCTAGGTCTTAGTTCAAATATGAAATAAGGGTGTGGTGGGGTGGAGCATGAATCTAGGATGTGGTTCAATGAGGAAAGGATGGAGGGAAAGTAGTATAGACTGGCTATCCAGTCGCTTTGTTGGTCAAAAAGGGGAAAAGGGGGTAACCCAGTACACACATCTGTAAGGAACCGATCTCTTTGTTGAAAAAGGAAAGAAACTCGGGGTTGGGTAGTTTGTGTAGGATTAGATTTGCTGCCCTCACATAGGAGAAAGGTTCAACACAGATATGCTGCTTGGCAACATACTCTGCATTACCCATTTATACGTGTGGATGCACATGGTGCTGGCATGTCCCATGTCCCATGTCTCATACAACTATTTTTCTATTGTTAATCTAAGAATGCCGTGTAACACCCCTGTAACACCCCGGATGTAATTTACCCAATATGTAATCCAACTCTTGCTGTTTCCGGCGTTAAGTTATTTTATTTTCTCGGGTTTGAGTTTTTGTCTCCGTGTGTTGTTGTCGTTGTCATGCATCTCATATCTTGTCATATGTGCATTGCATTTGCATACGTGTTCATCTCATGCATTCGAGCATTTTCCCTGTTGTCCGTTTTGCATTCCGGCGCTTCATTCTCCTCCGGTGGTCAATTCTACCTTTCTTTCGTGTGTGGGGAATAAACATTTCCGGATTGGACCGAGACTTGCCAAGCGGCCTTGGTTTACTACCGGTAGACCGCCTGTCAAGTTTCGTACCATTTGGACTTCGTTTGATACTCCAACGGTTAACCGAGGGACCAAAAAGGCCTTGTGTGTGTTGCAGCCCAACACCTCTACAATTTGGCCCAAAACCCACCAAAACCTTCTCCATCATCTAGAGCGTTCGATCACGATCGCGTGGCCGAAAACCGCACCTCATTTGGACTCCCCTAGCTCCCTCTATGCCTATATATACCTCCCCCATTCCAAATCTCGGATCCCCTCCTCGAAACCCTAAAAAAATCCATCTCCGCCGCCGGACAACGTCCGTCCCCGGCCGGACAGCGTCCGCCGCCGCCTTCGACCAACCGGGGCGCGCCACGTGGGCATCCAGCCCCACTTCGCCGCCTCCTCCCGCCGCCGGCCCGCTCGGCCCGCGAGGGGCCCTCCCGGGCCCGGGCGCCGCCTCCCCGCGCCTTCTCCACCCTGCCGCCCGACGGCGCTGCCCCGCCGCCTTCGCCTCGCCAGTCGGCGCCGCCACACCACCGCGCCAGGGCGCCGCACTCGCCTCCTCCGGCGGATCCGGGCGGCCGCATCCGCGCCGCCGCCGCCAACCGCCGCCGCCGCCGTCCGCCGCTTCGGATCCGGCCACCTCGCCGGCGAGCCCCCTCCTCCGCGCCAAGTCCGATGACTCCGGCAACCTCGAAACTCCGGCCGGCGAACCTCGTTCCACGTGCAACCCGGATCTGGATCTGGATCTCGTCTGGGTTGACTTTTTTGCCCGAAACCCTAATTTTATTGCTATGTTCATCGCATCGTAACTCGCATCCGTAGCTCCGTTTTGGGCATATAGCATATCAAAATGTTCGTCTCAGAGAGCACATCATTTCATCTCATTGCATCATTTTCATTTGAGTTCATCTTGATGCCCGAAATGCTGTTAGAAGAATGCTATTTGAGATAATTGTCAGATCTGCTGCTCCAATTAGATATTTGTCATTTTTGCCATGATTATTGTGTGCATGATATGCCCCTGAGCTCTTCATGTGTTTTGTTATATGTTTTGCCATCTATCCAGAGGTGCAACCCATGTATTTTTGTGATGTGTGTGGTGACTAGCACAAGCTTGCAAAGTGGTGCATTCGTTAATGCTGATTTCAGGGACTTAGCATTTCCACTAAGTCCTTGGATCTGTTTATCTCATTATGCCATATGTTCATGTTGTTTCCTAGTGATCCGTGCCTCTTTTGAGGATGATCAGTAAGGATGTTTTGTTAATCTTGTAGTGCTCTATCCATCCATGTCTTTGTTTGCAATTATGGAGCACCCTAGCTTGAGTCAATCGAGCTCTACTTTTGTCATTTCGTGAATCTGGGCAGATTGTCTACTTGTTAGCAATTTTGCCGAGGATGTTGTAGTTGATCCGTGCATACTATGTTATTGTTCTTGCCATGTCTAGCTTGTATTTTGTGTATTCTTGATGGGTGTATGCTTAGATTGTCATGACTTGCTCTGTAGTGAGTGCATCGAGCTCGTAAACATGCCTACTTGATATCTGTTTCAGCATGCTCCAGTTTTCACTAAGTCTGAGATCTGATTATGTTTTTTCCATGTTCACATGCTTGCAAATGTATTTTCTAATCCCTTTTGGCTCAAGGTCACTAAGGGACTTTTGTTAAGATCTTTGAGTAGCTCCATGCCATGCTTTACTTTTCCATGTTCAGGTCCTGTAGCATATAGTTTTCATGCTCGAAGAGTGCTATCTGATCTGAAATTCCAGACAAGTGTTAATTTCACTAAGTCTGAAATCTGTTTGTCAAATGCATTTTTGCCATGCTTGTTTGAACCTGTTAATGGATGATTTGGCCCGTAGCTCAGTGCTAGACTTTTGTTAAGATTCATTGAATGGATTCCTGCCATGTATTTTGATGCCATGTTTGGGTGCTGTAGCATGTTCATCTTGTTGCATTTTAGATGGCTACTTGCTGTAAATCGCAGAACGTGGTCATATTTGAATTGCTTGCCATTTCCAAACCGTAACTCCGATTCCGGCGTTCTTTATATCGTTTTCAAGCGATTTCATCTCATCTTTCCAGTGGCACACTTGGATTCCCAAGTTGAGGCCAGGTTCATGCATTCCCTGCCAAATCTTGCATATGCATCCCGCATCGCATCCCGCATAGCATACCATCTTTGCATCATATTGTTTGAGCTTTGCACGTGTTTGATTGTGTCCTTGTTGCTTGTTTGTCTTGTTTGGGTAGAGCCGGGAGACGAGTTCGCTAACGAGGAGCCCGTTGAGTTTGCTTTCGAGGATCCAGTCAACTCTGACAACTTTGCAAGCAAGATGATCATACCCTCGAAATCACTACTATCTTTGCTTTGCTAGATGCTCGCTCTTTTGCTATGCCTATGCTACGATGCCTACCACTTGCTTATCATGCCTCCCAAATTTCCATGTCAAACCTCTAACCCACCATGTCCTAGCAAACCGTTGATTGGCTATGTTACCGCTTCGCTCAGCCCCTCTTATAGCGTTGCTAGTTGCAGGTGAAGATTAGAGACCGTTCCTTGTTGGAACATTATTTACTTGTTGGGATATCATTATATTGCCATGTTATCTTAATGCATCTATATACTTGGTAAAGGGTGGAAGGCTCGGCCTCTCGCCTAGTGTTTTGTTCCACTCTTTCCGCCCTAGTTTCCGTCATATCGGTGTTATGTTCCCGGATTTTGTGTTCCTTACGCGGTTGGGTTATAATGGGAACCCCTTGACAGTCCGCCTTGAATAAAACTCCTCCAGCAATGCCCAACCTTGGTTTTACCATTTGCCACCTAGCCTTTTCCCTTGGGTTTCGCGGACTCAAGGGTCATCTTATTTTTAACCCCCGGGCCAGTGCTCCTCTGAGCGTTGGTCCAACCTAGAGCACCGTGCGGGGCCGTCCCTTGGCAGCTTGGGTTACGTTGGCTCCTGTATGCTTAGCTTATCCGATGTGCCTGAGAACGAGATATGTGCAGCTCCTATCGGGATTTGTCGGCACAGCGGGTGGTGTTGCTGGTCTTGTTTTACCATTGTCGGAGTTGTCTTGTAGAACCGAGATGCCGAGTCTGATCGGAATGTCTCGGGAGAAGGTCTATTCCTTCGTTGACCGTGAGAGCTTGTCATGGCTAAGATGGGACTCCCCTGCAGGGATGTGAACTTTCGAAAGCCATTCCCGCGGTTATGGGTAGATGGGAATTTGTTAATGTCCGGTTGTAGATAACTTGAACCTTAACTTAATTAAAATGAATCAACCGTGTGAGTTACCGTGATGGTCTCTTCTCGGCAGAGTCCGGGAAGTGAACACGGTGTTGGAGTAATGCTTGCCGCAGGATGTCCTCTAGTTACTCGATCGCGCTTTGCCTTCTCTTCTCGCTCTCTTTTGCGAACAGGATAGCCACCATACATGCTAGTTGCTTGCTGCAGCTCCACATATTTACCCTGCCTTACCTATAAGCTTAAATAGTCTTGATCGCGAGGGTGCGAGATTGCTGAGTCCCTGTGGCTCACAGATTACTTCCAAACCAGATGCAGGGCCTGATGATTCGTTCCAGATGACGCGCTTGAGCTCAAGTGGGAGTTCGACGAGGACTCACGCCGATACTATGTGTCTTTCCCTGATGATCAGTAGTGGTGCCCAGTTGGGGTGATCGGGACCGTGTCGCATGTTGGGTTATCTTTTATTTTGGCGCCGTAGTCGGGCCATGAGTGTTTGAATGATGTAATGCTATTTATGTACTTGATTGACGTGGCGAGTGTAAGCCAACTATGTTATCTCCCCTTTATTATTTATATTATATGGGATGTTGTGAAGATTGCCTAACTTGCGACACTGCTTTCAATGCGTTATGCCTCTAAGTCGTGCCTCGACACGTGGGAGCTATAGCCGCATCGAGGGCGTTACAAGTTGGTAATCAGAGCCTTCCCCGACCTTAGGAGCCCCATTGCTTGATCGTTTTTAGCAGCCGAGTTGTGTCTAGAAAAATGTTTTGAGTCATTTAGGAAATTATATATCGGAGAGTTTAGGAATTCTTTTTACTCCCCAGTATCCTCATCGATCTGGTAAGGCATCCTGACGTAGAGTTTTGACTCTTCTCTTCTCAAATTTCACTAAATTTTTTTTAGGATCACATGGGTACCTTGGAATCGTTCCGATGGTTTTATGACGAGAACATTGTCTTGGTGCCTCCTGCCTTTAGGGGTTGTGGCAGTGTCCCGGGGAGTTGAGCTCGAGGTGTTGTCGTCACAATTTTATTCGTTGCAGTTCTGGAATACCTGAGTTTAGTACGCCGACATCGAAAATCTCTTTTATGCAGTTCGTTGTGAGATAACCTCGACGCCACCAGTACTGGGGCGGGAGTTCGGAGTATCGCCATAACTTGTATAACGATGCTTTTCGAAGGTTGAGGTAGATGGTTTCCAAAGTTTTTCTTGGTTATGTGTTGAAGGATGGATACAGCTGGATGTAGGATTTGCAAGATTTGGGTGAGATATTATGCTTCCCTTGTATCCCCAACACTGATTGCATAACCGGAAAGGTTCGGGAGTTTCATAGGTGGGAATTCTTGTAGCTCTAGTTCTTCTTCCACGGATATTTGGTTTGAGATTGGGTTTTCTTACCAAGTATTCGTTCTTGATCGTATCTTGCTGATTTATTCATCTACCTAAATTCTAGTGGCTTCTCAATTTATGGATATGTGACCATTTCAAGTGGAATGCATTCGTTCATTTTGTTCGATGTGAAGACTTTATGTTGCAATTTCAATCCGTTTGATTCACTTCATTTTATCTGTCAATGTGCTAACGGTTGGTCACCTCTTCAGGATGGCTCCCGCTAAGAGCACCAATCAGAATCAGAATCAAGATCCGCCACCACCTCCACCTCCTCCAGAGGCATGGCAAGCCGTGATGGCCGCAACCAATGCAAACACATAGTTGATCATGCAAATTCTTCAAGAGAGCAATCAAGCGAACCAAGGCAACCAAGGCAACAATCAGAATCACTTTGCTACACTCAACCAGTTCCTTGCTAACGGGCCAAAGACTTTCAGCAATTGTGTTGAGGTAATTGATACTGACGATTGGCTCGTGGATCTGTGCAAGCATTTTGAGTGCAGTAACGTCAGACCTGAGGACTTCGTCAAGTTAGCCTCCTTTCAACTCAAAGATCAAGCTGCAGAATGGTTCCAGCAGTACAAGGATTCCAGAGGTGGACGTGTTATCACTTGGGATGAATTCCGTCAAGATTTCAGAGCTCATCATATCCCCAGAGCGTGGTTGAAAGCAAGCGTGAGGATTCCGCAACCTGAAGCAAGGCTCTTTGTCTATCTATGACTACAACAAGGTTGGTCCAGAAGGCTCGCCCGCTTTGCTAAGAAGGACGTCCCTGATGAGAAGAGCATGATATACCAGTTCAGGGGTGGTCTCAGAGAAGCAATCCAGCTAGCTCTTGTTCTTTTTGAGCCTCTGAGGTACGATGAGTTCTACAACATGGCATTGAAGCAAGAGGCCGCTCAACTGAGGTGTGATGCTTCCAAGAAGCAAGTCAGAGATGCTACTCCTTCTTCCTCTACTCAAGTGGCCAAGCAGCAGAAGTATTGGCTACCTCCTCCTCCGTTCCGGTTAGACGTCCTCTAATTGTTGTTGCAAGTTTTTACGTGGCTGCTATAGGTTGCTAGCAAGAACGTTTCTTACCTACGCCAAAACCACAACGTGAATTGCCAATTTCTATTTACCCTTCATAAGGACCCAGTTCATCGAATCCGATCCGACTAAAGTGGGAGAGACAAACACCCGCCAGCCACCTTATGCAACTAGTGCATGTCAGTCGGTGGAACCGGTCTCACGTAAGCGTACGTGTAAGGTTGGTCCGGGCCGCCTCATCCCACGATGCCACCGAATCAAGATAAGACTAGTAACAGCAAGATAATTGACAATATCGACGCCCACAACTACTTTGTGTTCTACTCGTGCATAGTAACTATGCATAGACCTAGCTCATGATGCCACTGTAGGGGAACGTAGCAGAAATTCAAAATTTTCTACGCATCACCAAGATCAATCTATGGAGTAATCTAGCAACAAGGGGAAGGAGAGTGCATCTACATACCCTTGTAGATCGTTAAGCAGAAGCGTTCAAGTGAACGGGGTTGATGGAGTCGTACTCGTCGTGATCCAAATCGCCGATGATCCTAGTGCCGAACGGACGGCACCTCCGTGTTCAACACACGTACAGCCCGGTGACGTCTCCTACGCCTTGATCCAGCAAGGGGAGAAGGAGAGGTTGGGGAAGACTCCATCCAGCAGCAGCACGACGGCATGGTGGTGGTGGAGGAGCGCGGGACTCCAGCAGGGCTTCGCCAAGCACTACGAGAGACGAGGAGGGAGAGGGGTAGGGCTGCGCCAACAGGGAGAGCAAATCACTTGTCTTGGGCAGCCCCAAACCTCAAGTATATATAGGGGAAGGGGAGGGGCTGCGCCCCCACCTAGGGTTCCCTCCCTAGGGGTGGCGGCAGCCCCCAGATCCCATCTGGGAGGCGGCCAAGGGGGAGAGAGAGGGGGCGCACCTAGGGTGGGCCTTAGGGCCCATCTGCGCCTAGGGTTTGCCCCCTCTCCTCTTGAGGACGCCTTGGGCCTTGGTGGGAGGCGCCCCAGCCCACATAGGGGCTGGTCCCTTCCCACTATTGGCCCATGTAGGCCTCCGGGGCTGGTGGCCCCACCTGGTGGACCCCCGGACCCCTCCGGTGGTCCCGGTACACTACCGGTGATGCCCGGAACACTTCCGGTGGCCAAAACCATACTTCCTATATATCAATCTTTACCTCCGGACCATTCCGGAACTCCTCGTGACGTCCGGGATCTCATCCGAGACTCCGAACAACATTTGGTAACCGCGTACATACTTTCCCTATAACCCTAGCGTCATCGAACCTTAAGTGTGTAGACCCTACGGGTTCGGAAGTCATGCAGACATGGCCGAGACAACTCTCCGGTCAATAACCAACAGTGGGATCTGGATACCCATGTTGGCTCCCACATGCTCCACGATGATCTCATCGGATGAACCACGATGTCAAGGACTTAATCAATCCCGTATACAATTCCCTTTGTCTAGCGGTATGATACTTGCCCGAGATTCGATCGTCGGTATCCCGATACCTTGTTCAATCTCGTTACCAACAAGTCTCTTTACTCGTTCCGTAACACATCATCCCGTGATCAACTCCTTGATCACATTGTGCACATTATGATGATGTCCTACCGAGTGGGCCCAGAGATACCTCTCCGTTTACACGGAGTGACAAATCCCAGTCTCGATTCGTGCCAACCCAACAGACACTTTCGGAGATACCTGTAGTGTACCTTTATAGCCACCCAGTTACGTTGTGACGTTTGGCACACCCAAAGCACTCCTACGGTATCCGGGAGTTGCATAATCTCATGGTCTAAGGAAATGATACTTGACATTAGAAAAGCTTTAGCATACGAACTACATGATCTTGTGCTAGGCTTAGGATTTGGTCTTGTCCATCACATCATTATCCTAATGATGTGATCCCGTTATCAACGACATCCAATGTCCATGGTCAGGAAACCGTAACCATCTATTGATCAACGAGCTAGTCAACTAGAGGCTTACTAGGGACATGGTGTTGTCTATCTATCCACACATGTATCTGAGTTTCCTATCAATACAATTCTAGCATGGATAATAAACCATTATCATGAACAAGGATATATAATAATAACCAATTTATTATTGCCTCTAGGGCATATTTCCAACATGGCGGTGGGTGAGGAAGGGAATGGCGAGTGGGGGAGAAGGGGAATCAGAAGAGTGTGGGTTTGGAATCAGAAGAGTTGTGAATTTGAGAAATATTTGTATTGAAGTTTGTGATTCCCGTAGCATGCACGTATGGTGAACCGTTATGTGATGAAGTCGGAGCCTGATTTATTAATTGATTGTCTTCCTTATGAGTGGCGGTCAGGGACGAGCGATTGTCTTTTCCTACCAATCTATCCCCCTAGGAGCATGCGAGTAATACTTTGTTCCGATAACTAATAGATTTTTCTAATAAGTATGTGAGTTCTTTATGACTAATGTTGAGTCCATGGATTATACGCACTCTCACCCTTCCACCATTGCTAGCCTATCTAGTATCGCGCAACTTTCGTCGGTACCTTAAACCCACCATATACCTTCCTCAAAACAGCCACCATACCTACATATTATGGCATTTCCATAGCCATTCCGAGATATATTGCCATGCAACTTTCCACCGTTCCGTTGTTATGACACGCTTCATCATTGTCATATTGCTTGCATGATCATGTAGTTGACATCGTATTTGTGGCAAAGCCACCGTTCGTAATTCTTCATACATGTCACTCATGCATCATTGCACATCCCGGTACACCGCCGGAGGCATTCACATAGAGTCATATTTTGTTCTAAGTATTGAGTTGTAATTCTTGAGTTGTAAGTAAATAAAGTGTGATGATCATCATTATTAGAGCATTGTCCCTAGTGAGGAAAGGATGATGGAGACTATGATTCCCCCACAAGTCGGGATGAGACTCTGGACGAAAAAAATAGAGAAAAGAGGCCAAAAAGAAAAGAAAGAAAGAAGGCCCAAATAAAAAATGAATGGGAGAAAAAGAGAGAAAGGACAAAGCTACTATCCTTTTTCCACACTTGTGCTTCAAAGTAGCACCATGATCTTCATGATAGAGAGTATCCTATGATATCACTTTCATATACTAAGGGGAATTTTTCATTATAGAACTTGGCTTGTATATTCCAATGATGGGCTTCCTCAAAATGCCCTAGGTCTTCGTGAGCAAGCAAGTTGGATGCACACCCACTTAGTTTCTTTTTGAGATTTCATATACTTATAGCTCTAGTGCATCCGTTGCATGGAAATCCCTACTCACTCACATTGATATCTATTGATGGGCATCTCCATAGCCCATTGATACGCCTAGTTGATGTCAGACTATCTTCTCCTTTTTGTCTCCTCCACAACCACCATTCTATTCCACCTAAAGTGCTATGTCCACACTACAAAAAAAAAATACACTTTCGTGATGATACGTGTTTGTCACAGTAGGTCGCGTTTTTTGTCATGCATGTACATCCATGACAAATTTATGACAGAATCAAGATAGTCATACATGTGCTGTCGTAGAAGTGTTCCATGACATTACCAAAATTATCATCATGGAAGTGTCCACTTCCATGACGATAAATCGTGCGTCACAGAAGTGCTTTCGTCAAGGGTGACCGACACGTGGCATCCACCGTAACGGAACGCCGTTAAGCTATTGGGTCGGGTTTTGGATTCGATAACCCGTTAGCAGCTCTGATCAAAGGGGATTTTCCACGTGTAAAATCATCATTGGCTAGAGGAAACACGTGTCAGCTCATCGCTGGTACAGATGTCATCCATTCATTGGACAGGAGGCGCCTATGATAGGTCGACACGTGGCACGGCCCAACAGTGGCCCATCTCGGTGAAAAAGGCCGGCCCAGTAAAAATTAGCAGGCTGGCCCATATAAGGCCTACTTGTGTCAGGTCCATTAAAGCCCACAGCCCATACGAGATGTGCCAATTCGGCCCGTTAAAGATTTAACACCATTGCAGCCCATCGTCAGTTCGAGCCCGTTAACAGCCCGCTATATATTTGGGCTCAATATCGGCCTGATGAGATTTGGTCCTGTTAACGACCCATTTAATGGATGGGACAATTTTCAGGATGTACATCTTTCGGCCTTTTAGCGACCCATTTAAATGTTGGGCTAATTTCCGGCCCGGTGTGTCTTTCAGCCTGTTGACGGCACATAAATCTGATGGGCCGTTTGTAATCGGACCTGAGTTTTGGCCTTTTAGCGGCCCATTTAAGTGTTGGGCCAATTTCTGGCCCGGTGTCACTTACAGCCTGTTGACGGCCCATAAATCAGTTGGGCCAATTGTAGTCGGACCTGAGTTTTGGCCTTTTAGCGACCCATTTAAGTGTTGGGCCAATTCCGGGCCCTGTGTGCCTTTCGGCCTGTTAACGGACCATAAATGAGTTGGGCCATTTGTAGTGGGACCTTAGTTTTGGCCTCTTAACGGCCCATGCCCTTCATGGTCCAATACCAGCCCGGTTTCTCTTTCGGCCTGCTAAAGGGCCACAACACAGTTGGGCCGTTCATAATACGACCTGACTTTCGGCCTCTTAGCGGCCCATGCTCTTCATGGTCCAATACAAGCCCGCTGTCTCTTTCGGCCTGCTAAAGGCCTAAAGTATAGTTGGGCCATATGTAGCCCAAACTTAGTAACGGCCTGTTAACGGCCCGTGAAATAAATTGGGTACACCTGTTTCCCGCTTCGATGTCGGCCTGTTAACGACCCGGGAGGTAAGAGGGCCGACCATTAACTTTCGGCCTAGTAATGGCCCATTAACTTAATGGGCCCACTAAAGTTCGTTCATGTCTTTAAGCCAAATTAGATAATTTGAGCCCATTACGACGAGCAAAGGTACGTCATACAAGGAATAACGTTGCAAATCCAGAATATATTACAGGAAATTACATCCACTGGGCAATCAAAGATTGATGCCAGTGCAAATAAATGAGCAGAACCTAACCATCTACAACGTCACAATCTACAACCTCAGCACAGATGACGACTGAGGGATCCTGGATTAGGGGGTCTCCGGACAGCCGGACTATCTCCATTAGCCGGACTGTTAGACTATGAAGATACAAGATTGAAGACTTCGTCTCGTGTCCGGATGGGACTCTAATTGGCATGGAAGGCAAGCTAGGCAATACGGATATGGATATCTCCTCCTTTGTAACCGACCTGTGTAACCCTAAACCTCTCCGGTGTCTAATAAACCGAAGGGTTTTAGTCCGTAGGACAACAACCACAACATACAATCATACCATAGGCCAGCTTCTAGGGTTTAGCCTCTCTGATCTCGTGGTAGATCTACTCTTGTACTACCCATATCATCAATATTAATCAAGCAGGACGTAGGGTTTTACCTCCATCAAGAGGGCGCGAACCTGGGTAAAACATCGTGTCCCCTGCCTCCTTTTACCATCCTGCCTAGACGCACAGTTCGGGACCCCCTACCCGAGATCCGCCGGTTTTGACACCGACATTGGTGCTTTCATTGAGAGTTCCTCTATGTCGTCACCTTTAGGCCCGATGGCTCCTCCGATCATCAACAATGATGCGGTCCAGGGTGAGACCTTTCTCCCTGGACAGATCTTCGTGTTCGGCGGCTTTGCACTGCGGGCTAATCACTTGGCCATATGGAGCAGATTGAAATCTACGCCCCTGGCCATTAGGTCAGATTTGGAAGTTTGAACTACACGGCCGACATCCGCGGAGACTTGATCTTCGACGGATTCGAGCCATAGCCGGGCGCGCCGCACTGTCACGACGGGTATGACCTAGCTCTACCGTCGAACAGTACCCCAGAGGCCGCGCCCGCATCGGCTCCGACCCTTAGCTCGGAGCCAACTGCGCCAATCGAGGACGGGTGGCTAGGCACCGCCTCAGGGGCTGCAGTCTCAACGGCGATCGAGCCAAACACCAGCCTAATCCTCTGCGAAGCCCATGACTCCAAGGTGCTGGACTCTTTTCCGGACTCCGAACCGTCCGCGCCCCTGCCAATCGAATCCGATTGGGCGCCGATCATGGAATTCATCGCTGCAGATATCTTTCAGCACTCGCCCTTCGGCGACATTCTGGATTCACTAAGGTCTCTCCCTTTGTCAAGAGAACCCTGGCCGGACTATGGCCAACAGGATTGGGATGCGGACGACGAAGGAATTCGAGGCCCACCCACCACCCACTTGGTAGACACTGTCGACGACTCAACCGACATGCTCGACTTCGACTCCGAAGACATCGACGGTATGTACGACGATGCGGGAGGCGAAGAGGAACCACCGCCCACAGGGCGCTGGACGTCCACCTCATCATATGACGTATACATGGTGGAAACACCAAAAGAAGACAACGATGAGGAACGGAAGGACGCAACGAAGGCTTGTCCCCTCGAGAAGCAGTCAAAGCGGCAGCGTAAGCGCTGCCCCAAATCCGCCTCGGCAGAAATAACGATCATACAGACCCAGCATTGGAACAGGGCGAACCACTGCCGGACCACGGCAATACGGAGAATCAAACCAAACAAACCAATTCTGTCAAAGATAATAGTCCGGATGACATAACGCCGGATAGGCACCCGGAGCAGCAGAATGCCCGTCAAAGGCTTGTTGCCACCGCGGGGAGTCTGAAAAAGCAGAAGCAAAGGCTCAAGGCTGCGCAGGATACACTCCAAATCAGATGGAGTAAAGTACTCAACACAGCAGCGAAGTATGGTGGTAATCGCCCCACCAAGAGCTACCCAAAGCGGAAATTGCTACCCGAATTCGATGAGGAGGCCCTAGATCCCCCACAGCCAAAAATCAAAACAGCCACCTGGCCGGATAGACGACCTCACGGCCAACATGGAGCGGCAAACAACGCCACTCACAAGCCAATATGCGATCCACACGAGGGCTCGCACCGAAAGGACGGCGCAACCCGATCCATCTATGGACCACGCAAGCGCGCCCCAGCATATGATGTAACACAACAAACGTCAGAACAACACGGTACACCCAGATACAGGGGTGTCGCACACCCCCTATGTTTCACCGATGAGGTGCTGGACCATGAATTTCCAGAGGGATTCAAACTCGTAAACATAGAGGCATACGACGGAACAACAGACCCTGGGGTCTGGATTGAGGACTATATCCTCCATATCCATACAGCTCGAGGAGATGATCTCCACGCCATCAAGTACTTACCCCTCAAGCTCAAAGGGCTAGCTCGGCACTGGCTTAAAAGCCTCCCCGAAAACTCCATTGGAAGCTGGGAAGAGCTCGAAGACGCTTTTCGGGCAAGTTTTCAAGGGACTTATGTCCGACCCCCGGATGCGGACGATTTGAGTCATATAACTCAACAGCCCGGAGAGTCAGCCCGAAAGCTTTGGAACAGGTTTCTTACTAAGAAGAACCAAATAGTTGACTGCCCGGACGCCGAAGCATTGGCAGCTTTTAAGCATAGCGTCCGTAACAAATGGCTTGCCAGATACCTCGGCCAAGAAAAGCCGAGAACAATGGCAGCATTAACAAGCCTCATCACCTGCTTTTGCATGGGTGAGGACAGCTGGCTAGCCAGATGCAGCACCAGCAACCCAAGCACATCCAATGTTAGAGATGAAAATGCGAAATCACGATGCAGCAAAAATAATAAGCATCGGAATAAAGAAGACAGCCCGAAGAGCACGGCGGTACACGCCATATTCCGAAGCTCTCGGCCAGGCCAGCAAAAGCCGCCCTCTAAAGGCGCCAGAGATGAACTGTCCAGCCTGAACAAAATTCTGGACCAAGTATGTCAGATCCATAGCACCCCTGGTAAACCCGCTAATCATACCCACAGAGAATGTTGGGTCTTCAAGCAGTCCGGCAAGCTTAGCGCCGTACACAAGGGGGAGGATACACCAAGCGAAGATGAGGATGAGCCTCTCAAGCAAGACACTGGGGAACAAAAGAAGTTTCCAGCAGAAGTCAAAACAATCAACGTATTACACGTGATCAAGGGAAGCATAGCGGCCCTCCCAGATAAATATGCCCAAGGGCCTATCACCGCGAAACCCTGCCACTGGTCGTCTCAACCGATCACTTTCGACCATTGTGATTACTCAGCAAGTATCCGGCGGGCAGGATGGGCTCCCCTGGTATTAGACTAAATAATTGATGGATACCACTTCGCACGAGTCCTGATGGACGGTGGCAGCAGTTTAAACCTGATATACCAGGATACAATCCGCGAAATGGGGATAGACCGAATGAAAATTTGCCATAGCAACACTACCTTTAAAGGAGTAACGCCAGGCCCAGGGGCTCACTGCACGGGCTCCCTGCTACTAAAGGTTATATTCGGCTTCCCCGATAACTCCCGTAGCGAACATTTAACCTTCCACATTGCTCCATTCCAATGCGGTTATCAAGCACTACTTGGGCGCGAAGCTTTTGCTCGCTTTAATGCAATACCGCATTACGCTTCCCTCCCGCTCAAGATGCCCGGTCCACGTGGCATCATTACAGTGAACGGAAGTATTAAGAGATCTTTGCGCGCCAAAGGGAATGCGACTGCCTTGGCAGCCGCACACTAAAAACGGCCTCACCAACTAAAGCATTTGATAGGTCGTCAAGACCACGGACACAGTTAGACAAGTCCGACGCTCCTATATGTAATTTGTACCGGATTGATGGCCACACCCCTATTAAAAATACAAGGGGCTCAGCGCGCGCAGACAAGTGGCAATTTCTACTCATTTCTAGTTATACATGGTTTCTTTAAACCACCTTTTTGCACGACAACTTTTTCACCTAAGTTCCTCTCTTTTACAGATTAAGACCCTGCGTAAACCTTTTTTACTGTCTCTTGTTGATACACATCCACCGAATTCTCAGCACAATTGAGAAGGATGCTGACGTCTTGGCATGTGGCCACGTCAGAATAATGCACGTACCTGGACACAAGGGGTTTTTTACAAAGGGCACTATTTAGGCCCGGTTTATACCGTAAAGACCGAATACCTTAGGGAGTGTTCGGCGTCGCGAGTTTGGCCTTATATGCATCAGCTCCGAATCATTGTCTTTGGTCAAATGTTGGGTTTGCCCGGCTCTTGTGTTTGGGTGCCTTACGTTCCGCTTTATCAGCTAAGGCAGCACCAGGAGAACTACTGCGATTGTGCCCTGGTTCATCCGGACGAGCACTTCAGTAGAGAAAGCCGAAAACTGACTGTCGTGATATAGCGTGAGACTAGTCAACCACTCGATGATCTATCGGAATGTTAGAATTCCTCTGCCTTAACGAAGGGCCGTTTCCTAGCAAGGCATGTATGCACCCCGAAGATCGGGAGAGTGTGGAGCCACCAGGGGCTATCTAGTAGCCCCACTGTCAAACTGCTATGGCTAAGTGAAAGTGTTAAAGCATTATAGTCTAGTTGCCTCGTTCGCTGCGCTATCACCTCCTTAATAGGACCAAGACGTTGGGTTAAGTGTGAACACGCGTTTTTTGCGAGCACCTCCACATTATATGGGTGGGGGCTGAAGCCGACGACTGCAATCTTTTAGGTTATACACATGTATACATAAACGGCCGCACAGGAGGCATCATATTACTTTCAGGCAAAAGTATAAACACAGCCTTATAAAATTTCATAAAAACATTGTGTTTACAATGAGAATACATATCACTCAAACATAATATTCTTCGAGCACTGGGCCTCTATCAAATGAGCACCCTCGAGAACCTCCTCGGAATAGTGCTCGGCAGCCACTCGGCCTATGGCCGAACCTTGCGTCGCAACAGTGGTAGCGTCCATCTCCGCCCAGTATGCTTTAACACGGGCAAGGGCCATCCGCGAGCCTTCTATGCACGCCGACCGCTTCATCGCATTAATGCGCAGCACCGCACCAAGGAACTGCTGCACTAAGCTGAAATAGCTGTTCGGCTTTGGCTTTTCCGGCCATAGCTGATCCACGACAGACCTCGTGGTGAGTCCGGACAACCTATTTAGTTCGGCCCATTCGGCTTGCAGATCAGTCAATGGAAGCGGACGCTCTGGAACGTTGAATTGCGACCAGAACAGCTTGTCCACTTCACGATCTGTTTGACCTTGGAAGTATTTGGCCGCATCGGCAGCGCTCGCCGCCAAGTCCATATATGCATCTGCCGAACTCCATAGCTGATCCAGAGGGGCATACCGTGGATCTCCGAATTTCCTCTGTAGCATGAAGGGCTTCCCAGCCGCAATATCCCCAGCTTCCCGCAGCTCCTCCTTCTTCGCTCTCATAGCAGAGCGGGTGTCTTTGTCCGCCATCGTGACCTTCTCAAGGTCCGTTGCCTTCGTCGGTTTTCTATTTCAAGGAGCCGGCAACGGTCGGCACTGTCTTTTAATTCTACAGCCATCTTGGCCATCTTCTCCTTGCTCTCGCAATGTGCGGACTTCTCGGCTTTCAACTCTTCGGCCGCCATCAAAACAGCCGCATTACTAATCCTTGCTTGTTCCTTGGCTCGGGCAAGTTCTGCCCGCAAGGTTTCCACGGTGGCAGCTCCATCTGCAGTCACAACATATTAAAGATACTGGCATCATGCTGCTCTTACTATGTGGCGTTCACCAGAAAATAACACTTACCCTGCGCCTCGTCAAGCCTCTTGTTAACAAGATCGATGTCGGCGTCTACCGCATCCAGTTGCCATTTTAATTCGGCAAACTCACTAGTCCGGCTAGCCACCGGAGCTTCCATTACCTGCACATAACAGCGGTCTGGTTATTGCGTGGGACTATGATCCTCTGTTCGCCGCCGTTCTCGACGACAACTAGAGTCTCAGGGGCTACTATCTACACAGGGCACACCTAACATGTGCGGTACAATCACATATTATCTCATGTACCTCAAATCCTGTCAGTAGACTCATAAAGGCTTCATGTAATCCGCTTTCGGCGGACGAAATTCTCTCCATCACCATACCCATCAGCGTACGGTATTCTTCTGAGATGGCCGCTCGCCCCACTAGCTCCCTCAGAACATTCGACCGCATACCAGACAGTGCTGGAGTCTTTTGTTTGCTCTCTTCGAGAGCCGGACGCTGGGGACTTTGGGGGTCCATGGGATTATCTTCTGGCCTCACCGGATCCGGGGAGGCCCTCCATGACGACACTTCGGGGTCGCCCGCTTCTTGAGCGGAGGAGTCCGGTGGAGGCGTTTCGCTCTCCATCATTTCCATAATGTTAAGAAGATCCCCCGAAGACGAGCTCAGCTGAGAGGGGCTAAGGCTCGAACTGCAAGATATATGCGGCGGTTATTTTCTCAGAAGAAAGATGGTATACCTTCACAATTAAAGTATTTTCTGGATCACTTACGACTCGTTGGAGGGCTTATCCCCCTGCGGATTTTGTGCGGCAAGAGCACCCCCCGAGGCAGGACCCTCTGTTGGAGACTTCTTCTCCTGTTTGGAGGCCTCGGCTTCCGGATCCTCGGAAGCAGTCCTCTTCCTCCCCGGTTATCCTCCATTTTGGAGGAGCTCATTCCCTCGGTTGGAACTGGCAGCGATGGGGGCCCGCTTCCACCCATATTATCCCCCCCCCCTGTATCTTCCTTTGAGGGCTCCGGGTAAGGTGTGAGCTCGAGCATCTTTTCCAAAACCGGATTTTCCAAACCCTCAGGGAGGGGGGCCAAACACCGAATCATATTCGCCTTTGTTAGCCAGTCCTGGTCAAAGAGCGATCTCTCATAAATAACTTCATGAATAAAAGACGGTGTGTTCGGCTGGAGGATTTCTTACTTGTTCGGTGGCGCGGTTACTGCTTAGGCCCACGTCCTCGGTAGTATCCGGACACTCTATTTGAGGTCCGAAGAATGACTTGTACATCTCCTCGTGCGTCAGGCCGAGGAAACTTTGAATGGCACGCAGTCCTTCTGGGTTGAACTCCCATAAGCGAAGGGGCCGGCGTTTGGAAGGCTGGACTCGACGAACCAGCATAACTTGCATTACCACAACCAAATTAAAATCTCCCTCGAAGAGATGTTGAATGCGGCTTTGCACTATAGGCATGTCCTTGGCTGGACCCCAGCTCAGACCTCTGCTAATCCATGACATCAGTTGTGGTGGGGGGCCCGAGTGGAAAGTGGGGGCAGCCGCCCACTTGGCACTTCTGGGAGCCGTGGCGTAAAACCACTCCCTTGCCATAATTCGGACACCTCTGGAAAGGAACCTTTCGGCCACGGAGCTCCTGCCATCTTGCCTATTGATGTGCCTCCGCACGCTGCATGTTGCCCCTCGATCATCTTCGGCTTCACTTCAAAGGTCTTGAGCCACAGGCCGAAGTGAGGGGTAATGCGGAGGAAGACCTCGCACACGACAATAAAAGTAAAGCTGTGGAGAAAGGAGTCCGGAGCTAGATCGTGGAAATCTAGACCGTAATAGAACATCAAACCCCTGACGAAGGGATCCAGAGTGAGGCCTAGACCTCGGAGGAAGTGAGAGACGAACATGACGTTCTCGTTGGGTTCGGGAGTGGGGACAACCTGCCCTCGAGCAGGCAGCCGATGCGAAACCTCGGCCGTCAGGTATCTGGCCTCCCTCAACTTCTTGATATCCTCTTCCGTGACGGAGGAGGGCATCCACCGGCCTTAAGGGCTGGATCCGGACATGATTGAAGATGTGGAGCACCTGACCTGGGCTTTGGGTGTTAGAACTCGAGGCGGGGGAGGGGTTCGATTCAGCACGAGAGGGAAAAAGTGAAAACCTTGTCCCTTTATAAAGAGGGTGAATATCAAGCATCCTCTTCATAGCCGTTTGGGACTTGCCTATAATCTAGGAGTCCTAGACACAGTTGGGTTACGCACGACTGAAGTAATGAGGATACCGTAATTGGGGGAACACGATCTCTGCTTTGACAAGATGTGTCAAGAAACCGCCTCGCGTTATGTGTGGAGCTGGTTGATGAAAAACGGTTCATATAATCACCGGGCCATGACATAACGTCATGCTGCCAAAACAAGTCAGCAAATTAGATTTGCGAAAATATTATTCTCTGTAAGGCGGTATGTGGAACTTATTTTGTAGGGTCGGACACTATCCTCGTATTCAAATTCTTCCGTGATGTATTCGGAGAAGGAAACCACCTTGCAATGCCGAAGACAATACTGCGTGCCGGGCTCATCGTCGTTGAATCCTGGTTCAGGGGTTCTGAGGGAGTCCTGGATTAGGGGGTCTCCGGACAGCCGGACTATCTCCATTGGCCGGACTGTTAGACTATGAAGATACAAGATTGAAGACTTCGTCTCATGTCCGGATGGGACTCTACTTGGCGTGGAAGGCAAGCTAGGCAATACGGATATGGATATATCCTCCTTTGTAACCGACCTTGTGTAACCCTAACCCTCTCCGTGTCTATATAAACCAAAGGGTTTTAGTCCGTAGGACAACAACCACAACATACAATCATACCATAGGCTAGCTTCTAGAGTTTAGCCTCTCTGATCTCGTGGTAGATCTACTCTTGTACTACCCATATCATCAATATTAATCAAGCAGGACGTAGGGTTTTACCTCCATCAAGAGGGCCCGAACCTGGGTAAAACATCGTGTCCCCTGCCTCCTGTTACCATCCCGCCTAGACGCACAATTCGGGACCCCCTACCCGAGATCCGCCGGTTTTGACACCGGCAACGCCCATAAGCATGTGGGCAAGTTCTTGCTGCTTTGCCATGCTGTCTCTGAAAACATTGATCAGTTGTTGTGTTGCATGACTCTGCACCTCTGATTCATCCACCATTTCCATCATTGCTTCAGCCATTAATTGGTTCACAAACATACATTTATTCCGTTGCATTCGAGACAGAGGATACTGTATAGATTCAGATGGCGATTTTGGTAGGCTTGTATTATTGATAGTGGAGAGTGTATTGACCACTACATCATAACATAAATTAGGACGGGAACCAAATAGATTAATCATGAGTTATTGCGATATTACCTGGCCTAGATATACTAGAAAGAAACAATGGGGTTGCCTTGCTATTTTTAGAGTTTGTCTTCTTATCTTCAGCAGCCTGCACAAAATTAACACACTAGCATTGCTATCATTGGCCAAGTCAGATAATAGGAAAGCAACATTGACACAACGAACGTTTGGGCAACTAGCCTACACCAAATTAACACAATATGGCACAGCTATCATCAGCCAGGTAAGGTAATACGAAAGCAACATTGACACAATGAATGAATGGGCAACCAGAGAAGCACTACAATTCAGTAATGTGCGTGATATGAGATAGCACATTCATGCAGCTCATTACGCAAAACTACCAGGCAGTTTTCCTTACAAAAATCAACATTGACGCCTTTAACATTTTACTACAACTAATTTTAGATCAGATAAAGGTTAGATTCACGCTGATTAACAAAATACATGCTGATGTAAAAATATAGTGATATACAACAGGTACTTACATCAGCACTGGAGCACAGAGAATTCCCGCAAGATATTTTCCTTGAATACGATCCCAATGGAGGAAGTCTTGTATCGTTTAACCTTATTTTCTAAAAGAGACACGGGTAAGAAACATGTAGAAAGTATGATCAGAATGCTATAAAATTTCATGATCCAAGGATACGCACACGCTTCTTAGAATGGAGTTGACATTCTTTTGCAGGACTGTTGCGGACTAGTTCTTTGGCCACTGGAATCTGCTTATTATCAGTGGGAGTTGGGTTTCTCTGTGTTGGAGCAGTATCTATGAAAAATGGAGTTGGTTTATTATCTCCTGGCGTTTGGATCCTTTGCAAAGACCTGGTTTGTAACCCTTCAGATTCTAACATAGCCGTCTTCCCCTTGCATGCCTTATATAGAAGAATGGTGATTCAGTTATAAAACATGCTACAACAGAGATGGAATAGGTACTGAAGAATAGAAAGGCATGACATATTGACATGTATTAACTCCATCCGGAAATAAATGGATGGGTCTAGGCGTATTTCAGTTCTAGATACATCCAGTTTTATCCATTTCTGCGACATTTAATCCGGACGGAGGGAGTATGATGTAAGAGGTAGGGATACGACAGGACAACACAGTAAAAAAACACTGAAAACCCCACTGCAGAACCAAAGTATTCAAACCCACTTATATGAGATAGTACACTCATGCAGCTCAGGATGCAAAACTACCAGGCAGTTTTCCTTGCAAAAATCAACATTGTGGCCTTTAATCATACATTTTGCTACAACTAAATTTAGATCAGATAAAGGTTGGATTCACGCCGATTAATAAAATACATGTTGATGTAAAAATATAGTGATATACAACAGGTACTTACATCTACATTGGAGCACAGAGAATTCCTGCAAGAATCTTTCCTCATAAACGATACCATTGCAGAAAATCTTCTATCTGTTAAGCTTATTTTCTAAAAGAGAGATGGGTTAGAAACATGTAGAAAATATGATCAGCATGCTATAAAATTTCATGATGCAAGGATACACACACGCTTCTTAGAATTGAGTTGACATATTTTTGCTGGACTGGAGCGGACTAGTTCTTTGGCCACTGGAATCTTCTTATTATCAGTAGGAGTTGGGTTTCTCTGTGCTGGAGCAGTATCTATAAAAACTGGAGTTGGTTTATTATCTCCTGGCATTTGGATGTTTTGCAAAGGCCTTGTTTGTAACCCTTCAGATTCTAACATAGTCGTCTTCCCCTTGCATGCCTTGTACAGAAGAATGGTGCTTTAATTATAAAACATGCGGCAGCAGAGAGATGGAATAGGTACTGAAGAATAGAAAGGCATGACATATTGATATGTATTCCCTCCATCCAGAAAAAATGGATGGGTCTAGGCGTATTTCAGTTCTAGATAAATCATTTTTCATCCATTTCGGCAACATATAATCCGGACGAAGGGAGTATGGTGTAAGAGCTAGGGATACGACAGGACAACACAGCAAAAAAACACTAGTTGAATGTAAAACTGTATGCTAGTGGAATACGTACAGAAATAACTAAGGCAACATACACGTGTATGATTGGGAAAATAAGATGGCATTGCAACAGAGCACTAGAACAGCACTTCAATGTAAAAAAACATGGTATGGTAGACAGATGAAGTACATACTGATGAATAACAATGCATAAGATATTCAGAAGCATGATGTCCAAATTAAGCAGATGTCATTGCGATATAGTAGAATGATAGTACTTGAATTTGAAAACATGTTATCATGAATGGAATAGGTACTGAAAAACAGGAAGGCATGGCATATTTACATGCATGATCAGCATGCTAAGCACATGGCAATTCAACAGAGTAGATACACTCTAGGACATTATATGCATGTTGTACCCATATCACAGGCCAAGTTAGATCAAGGACCTTGTGGGGTGAAGAGGATTCATCATCTTTCTGCAAGTCTTCTGAAGAACTGCCTTTACATGTTCCATCATATTGGATATCATTGACATCAAGTTTATTGGCCTTTACATTGCTCTGTGAGGTTCTTGTGGATATATCAGTGTGTTCAATTATATCTGACATGCATGGAAGACAACTAGTAGTTAGATTTATGTAATGAGTGCCTGTAGGAGACGACATAAATAGTAGGACTGGGGTTAACTAGCAGCAACAGGTCTCATAAACTAAAGGGAGAACACAGATGAAAGCTACAGAATATGTATCGTTTGTACTCGAGATTAACTAGATGGCACACAAAAGTATTAAAGAACAACATAGGAAATACTAGAAGTGGTATAATACTATAATCACCAGCCTGTGGGATAGCATTGGCTGATGGATGACAACTATGGAACAGTGTTACCTAAAGAACAAGTATGTTAGCTGAACTATGGAACAGCGTTAACTCCTGAACAAGACCCGTAAGAGATCAGCATGAATATATGAAATGTGATGATCTATTTTCCATGCTTAGATGAATAACAAAGCCATAAATGTTGCACACAAGTAAGATGAGGGTACAACCTATCTGGCTGCCATCCATAGGAGTGAGCATCATGTGCTGACTTGTTGATGGCCCTGCAGCTGTTGTGGCTGTGCATGTCGGGCACGCGCATTCGATGCAGGGAACTATTGAGTGGGGACTATAGCTCCCTTCTGGTGTATGCTTCCCTTGTTGGAGCAGCTGCGGTGAGTCGGAAGACGGTGTGTATGAAGATGCAGATAACGCATAATGTTAAGAACGACATATCTCTTTGATCTAAATAAATACACTAAGAGATCAACAGCAAGGTACGAGAGTGGTCACACGTCTGTTAACTGAAGACTAAATTGGGGTCACACGATTTTATTTTATTTTGGTACTGTCCTATCTACGCTGGATGGCTGGCCGTCTTGTGCCTCCCGGCTGACACTGTTAGGAATCTTCCCCGAAGAACCAGCGACCAACGGCAGAGCAGCCTGCCTCCATCGTCCGTGGCCCCGGCCAAAACCCCGCTCCCCGCCCCACCGCACTGCCGTGGTTGCGCCGCCCCCGGGCCAACCCACAAAGACTCCCCGTCATCCAGATCCGGCGGCGGCAGTACCTTCAACCCACGCAACTCTAAAAGATAGCCATCTAAGTGCTGCTTCCGTGGTGAACTTGCGGCCCCACACCCTTACGTTAGACACCAGCCAACCGGCAACCTTGGAGCTCCGCCGCCTCGAGAGGTGCTTCTTCCCGTTGCAAATCGATTGGCCCAGAATAAAAATTCATACAACTGACGCCCAAATAAAGTGATTTGAGATGAGGGTGCGACCTATCTGGCGGCATGGTGTAGTAGGCAGGTCTAGCTGCCGAGTCGGTGAGGCCGGCGTGGTTGCGGTGGCAACCAGCGGCAGGGAAAGAGCGATGTCGCGACGGTCGACGGCTACGCCGAAGCAGCGCCAGGACTCTGGACGGATCCGAAGTTGGAGCCGCTCCGGCGCCGTGAACAACGGTGGGGGTGAATCGGCTCCGGTACGGTTCACGCGGCCGTCGTCGAGGCAGCACCAGCAGCACGGAGTAAGAGGCACACGGCCCAGTGCACGACGGCAAATGGACAGCGTCTCCGGCATTAGGGAGGAGGGCGGCTGTGAAATTGGTGCGGTGGGGGCGCCATGGAGGTGGGGCTGAGGTTTCGCGGCTCGGGATAAGGGAGATTCCCGGAGAAGGTGATTTGGCGCCCACGAGGTATGAATGGGGGCGGGCGGGGGAAATTGCGAGGGGAGTGGAACCATGTCTTATGGACGCATTTGTCTGAAATGTGAGAGGGAGTTACAGTTCTACCCTTTCCTATAGGCTTCTCGGCTTGGGTCTGTGTACTAAGGGTCGGGGATAGTAGAATAACTTTACTTCTCTGGGCGGGAGCGATTTCGGGCGAGGAGGGCGTGTTTTCAACTATAGTGGGCGTGAGCTATTTCGGGCGAAGAGAGCATGTTTTGCCGACCATGGTTTATGAATTATTCGGCACATGTCATTTCAGCCGAGGAGAAGGCGCGCTTGGATGAAGTTACGAACCTACCCTCGATGTACAACGGGCCAATTGATGCGTGTCCCACATAGGACGGTAATTTCACGTCTCCCATTTATTTGCTCGGGCGAATTCCACCGAGCAGAGAGGATGTTTAACGGTTCGTTCAAATTTTGGGAGAACGAGCATCCACGTCTACCTTACCAAGTCGATTCGGATCAAATTTTGAAATATTAGCTTGCCACTTCTTTTTTAGATGGAGAGATGATGCTCGGGAGTAATGTGTTTTTACATGCTCGTTGCTAGCGATTTACTATATGACAAATAGTTGACCCACTCAAAAACGTGAATCAAACCCAAAATGAAATATCTCGATTCAATGAAATAGCTCGTTCAGTAGGTCAAAATAGTGAACTAAATCCAAAATTGAACACCTCAATCGAGTAGCATGTTGTACAGTATTATAGTACTCCATGAACATGTTGAAAGTCAAATTAATGAACTTGTTTGATATACGCATATATCCGTTCATGTGTGGATTGCAGACAACATGTTCTCAATTTAAATATTTGAATGCAAGTTTATATCGAAACATGGTTTATATCAGTTTGATGCATAAAACGCGACCTCCCCCTCTCCCGGACTCCTGTTTCTCTCTCTCTCTCTCTCTCTCTCTCTCTCTCTCTCTCTCTCTCTCTCTCTCTCGCCGACAATCTTCAATTCTGTCGCATCGCATCCGACACAAAAACCTTGTTCGTCCCTCTCCCTTTCTCTCCATCTCTCTCTCTCTTTGTGTGTGTGTGTGGTGGGGGGGGGGGGTCTTTCTAGTTCGCATGCATATATACACCATCTATAGGTCTCTCTCGCACACTATGTATGATACTCTAGCTAGTCCAAGCTAGATATCTTGGGTGCACTCATCGTACGCACACAGATTCCTTGGCTCTTTGGCTGTAACTCTCTTACGCACCACTATGTCGTCTCGGAGCTCTTCCCCCCTCTCTCAAACTCTCCATCCACCTGGGTCACACATACATATGCCTATCTCACTCGCACTCGATAGGCCCATCTAAAACTCTATCTCTCCCCCTCTTTCTCTCTCCATCTCACACGCGCACACACACAATCTCATGCCCAGCTAGCCAAGTATGATGGTATCTCACTCAATTGTAGGCACACGCAGTCACCCTATATTTATATGACTAGCTAATCTTAATCTCCATCACAAACATGTGCATGGTCTATCTCGATTTCTCTCGGGGCGTCTTTCTATCGCGCACGCACTCCCTTGATCTCCCACCCATATAATCCCCTCACGATCTCGACGGGATCTCTCTATCACAAACACACCCTCTCTCCCTCCCCATGCATCCATGCCATCCATGTGTCCCTCTCAACCTTTGTTCCTTGTTGGCCACACCTCTATTGGACATGTGCTATAGGGGTGTCTCTCTACGTTGCAAACAATCACACACTAGCTATCTTCGTGTATCTCCTTGCCTCACTTTTCCATCTCGGAGATGCATGCGTGATATGTTCGCATAAGAAACGAAAAAACACACACTCTCTCTAATTTATCGTTTGTTGTCACTTTCTCTTTCACACACATACTCTTTTTGCACACTTACTCATTCTCCTTCACACGCACTTGATCTGTCTCGACTAAGGCACTCTCCTCGGTCCATAGCATATAGATTTATTGAAAAGTCAAACATCACAAAGTTTGACCATGTACGTGGAGAAAAAGAGTTACATCTAGTACGACAAACATATACCATTAGATTCACCATGAGAGGTAGTTTTGTATGATGTATCTTTGGTATTGTAGATATAAATAACATTTGCGTAAACCAGATCAAAGTTTCCAAAGTTTGACTTCTAAAAAATTTACATGCATTGCATTATGGAGCGGATGGAATATCTCTTTCCCCCTCTCAGCTATCTGACGCACCACTCAGCCTTATCGGGGCTCCTCAATCTCTCTCAAACTTTATTGGTCAGTTTGGTTCGTGACCTGACCCTCGTGCCTTGATGACCGGTACTTCCTGGTGTGGATGTGAGATGTAAAATATTTCTTCCTAGCCAGGCTTGTGTGGTGCTGAAGCATTTGGTTCATGCCTGGGCCAGGCAAAGCATCAACGTCCCATCAATCAATCCATGCATCAATTATTTAATGCTAATATCCATCCATGTTGCTGTTAGCCTCGTGGCCACACAACCAGGCACGACCAGGCGTTCAAAATCGGCCGCCTGGGCCAGGCTACTTGCAGTGTCTAGAGTTCAGCCAGGCTAATTAAAGTGCAAGGGAACCCAGGCCAGGCGGGCTTTCTTTTTCACAGGGTAGCAACCAAACAAGTGTGCATGAAATCCAGCCACAACCCCAGGCCAGGCAAAAGATGCTCAGGACGCAAGCCAAACTGGCCTTATATCTCCCTAGTTCACACATACACATGTCTCGCTCGCGCTATACATATAGACCCATCCAACACTCTCCGCCCTTGTTCTCTCTCCATGTGACACGCACCCCCCTAAGTACCATAATCCCTCAATCCATCATAGGCGCAAGCACTCCCCCCTCCTAAGTATGATTATCTCTTACTAGCCAACAGGAACACACGTATTGTCTCCTTCCATCCATACGTCTATCTCGATATCTCTCGGGGCATCTTCTATCGCGCACACACCTTGTCACTCGATCTCCCACCCATGTAGTCCCATCACGATCTCCAGGGGATCTCTCTATGACAAACATACACTCTCTCCTCCCCATGTCTGCATTTTCTCCGTACGTCTCTCTCGACCTCTCTCCCTTGTTTGTCAGACCCCTCTTGGCCACGTGCTAGGGGTCTTGCTCTCTCGGTTCCAAACAACCACACACTATCTCCTCACCTTGCCTCCGTTGTCGAAGATGCATGTGTGATATGTTTGCATAAGACACGCATGCTTTTTCTCTACTTTTATCGTGTGTTGTCCATGTCTCTTTCACACACACACACACACACTTCTCTCTCTCTCTCTCTCTTGTTAGGGACTCTGTCATGTCCATAAGCATATGGATGTTTTGAAAAGTCAAACCTCAGAAACATTTGACCAGGTATATGTGGAGAAAAACATTTACATCTGGAACGATCATTAGATTCATCACAACATGTACTTACTTCGTACTATCATTTATCTTTGGTATTGTAGATATAAGTAATTTCTTTATAAACTTGGTCAAAGTTTCAAAAATTTGACTTAAAAAAATGTTGGAACTACATTATCGAACGGAGGGAGTAGCTCTTTCTCTCTCTCTCTGCTATCTCTCACATGCCTCACCTCTCACTCGAACTCTCTATACTAACGGATTATACGCTCACTGTGTCAGCGTATAGCTCCGTATATTGTTTAGTTGACCGGTCAACCAATCCACATGCTGCCTTCTCAGCTCGTGTTATGTATCTTCGTGTGCTGGCCCATGTGGCAGTGGGTGAAAATAAGTAAACTAGAGGCCCATCTAACACGCGGTGAAGTAAACAAAGTTGAAACCACTCAGGGTAGCACCCCGCACGCTAGTAAATTGAGGGCGCATTGAGGACAAACTTCTTGCGCGCGAAGGACACACTTGCCCACAATTCACCACTGCGCGGCGGCATGCACAGAAGGACGCACTCGCGCACACCCAGCACAAAACACACACTAGCACACGTGTACACCGACGTCGCTGCCGGTTGAGATGGACGGTGAGGCAGCCAACAAGCGGAGGCGGCTCGAGCCAAAACCGCATCCGGCGAGCCTGGACTTCATCAGCAGCCTCCCTGACGACACACTGCTCGTCATCATCGGCCTCCTCCCCACCAAATCTGCCGTGCGGACCGCCCTGCTCTCCCGGCGGTGGCGCCCCCTCTAGGGCTGCGTCCCCCTCAACCTCACTGTCGACAGCTGCCTCTATGACGGGGATTGCAAACGCATGGATGCAGTCTCCAAGATCCTTTCATCGCACCCTGGGCCAGTCAAACACCTTGACATCCGCATGTTCAGTACCAGCTGCAAGGTCCAACCCAAGTTCGGCAAGTGGTTCTTATCCCCCGCCCTAGATCAGCTCGAGGAGATCAGCTTTGAAGCTGGACGATGTCGCTCTCTGCCGCCATCCGTGCTCCGCCTCATGCCAATGCTGCACCGCGCCAGCTTCAGCTCCTGCTATCTTCCCTAGATTAATGTCGCGCCCGCTCTTCTTCTCCCTCAACTCAAGAAGCTCGACCTCTTCGACGTTGTCATCTCGAAGAAGGCTATGGAGCACCTGATCCGCAGTTGTACTGCGCTCGAGTACCTTCGTCTTGAGCAGATCCACGGGTTCATTAGGCTCCACATCGCCTCGACGAATCTCCGATGGATTTATGTGTCTTGCTGGCCCCGCAACAAGACATCAATTGGGAAGAGATCACTCCAGCCGTTCCATGTTATGGTCATTGAGAATGCGCCTTTCCTTGAGAGATTGCTTGTATCGGATCTAGAAGGTCCAACAAAAATCAGGGTCATTGACGCGCTGAAATTGACAACGTTGGTGTACTCGTCTGCCAAATTCTCCTGGTTTACTCTTCCAATTTTGTAGTATCAAAATTTGACCATAGATTTAACTGAAAAAATGTTAATGCATGTCACTAAGAACTATATCGTTGGATTTGTATTTGAACATAATTTCAAATGGTGTAATTTTTAGTGACATGCATTGGCATTTTCGTAGGTAAATCTATGGTCAAAATTTTATACTAAATACGAGGTAGTATTACAAAAGTGGGCTATGTAGGCCAAAACATGTGCCAAATTCACTTGTGATGCATTTGGCATCGATGCACCTCCATTGCTCACCTGGTGTCCCAATCTGGATCACCTACTTTGCTCCGGTGCCAAATTAACTCACGCAATGAAAAAACACTGCGTGGGAGAGAGAGAGAGAGAGGATCGAGGCAATAAAAAACACTTGTTTGGGAGAGTGAGAGGCTGGTGTGGTTGGTTTGATTGATTTGTTTATACATGTGGGTCTGTGTGCACAGTAGTGCCAACTCTCTCACATCGCGAGAGCGGTGCCAAAATCTTTTGATTTGACATCGATGCGTGTTATGTGGCATACTTTTGCGAAATATGGCATCGGCCACATAGTGGAAAGCAACAAATGCCCAAGCTCTTCACGTGCTCCTAGTTAAATGAGAGGAAACAGAAAGAGAGAGAGAGAGAGAGAGTGAGTGAGTGAGTGAAAAAATATCACTAGCTAGCCAACCCTATCGTATGAGCGAATGATATTGGTACCTATTGATGACACAACAATCTTATGCAGCCAGCTGCTCTAATATGTTCTCTTCTTTTGCAGATAAAAAAGACCCAAAAGTGAAAAATGTGCTGCACTATAACAATCTCATCGAATGCCTTGATCTCCATCTTACATAAATTGATTTGATCGACTACCGAGGCAGCACATCTCAGATTAAATTGGCCAGGTTCTTTGTTATGGAGGAAAGTGTGCTCAAGGTAATGAGGTTTGGCGTTCTCTGGCGCAACAATGAATGGCGTGCTGATCACCGCAAGCGTCTAAGCCTAAATGACAAAGTCTCCGTAGAAGCTGAATTTGTTTTTGAAACATCAAGTGGCCAGAGACTCAAAAACTTATTTGCCCATTAGTGACTTGTCAGGGAGGTGGATTTTAGTTTGTACGATAATGCTGCATCCACCTAAAGTAACGAAAGTTCTTACGTAAACTTCCTAGTAATTCTCTCTTCGTAGGTGCAGCATTACTACTAACATTTGTAATATCAGTTTGAAACTTGTAATATTGCCGTGTCCTATTCCTGTGTTTTCAAAATCCTGCGAATCAAACAGGTCCTGAGTTGGTGATGATGTTGTGCCTCCCATCTTTCACCAATAGCCGTCGGATCTAGATCTGACGCATATAAACCAAGCTCCTCCATTTTTGCAAAAAGATGCCCGCACTTGTTCCCTATTTACAAACAACTCCTTGTCTCTCACAATCAGCCTCATCTCCTCCGCACCACATCTAGGAGTAGAAGGCCGTGGAAAAATCTGGCGCGATGGCCGCTGCCGGAGCCGTCCACCCCCAATCTTGGTGTTCCGTGCAATGCACGGGCATCTACGCATGGGAAATTATGTCGAACAGGGCTAGTTGTAAGAAGGCTAGCTCTATAGCCATGATGATAGTGACTGCAGATGGTGAGGCTGACTATGGTATGCCGAACACGGCGCCTATACTCAGGTGTCATCTCTGGCGCAGGGTCTTGTCACTTCACTATGAGGAGCAGCACGTAATAATTTGACCAACGGGTAGTACAGTGCTAGTACTCCTACTACGGAGTACTACATTGGTAGTACTGCTACTAGTACTAGTAGCACCACCATCTGGATTTAGGAGTACTAGCACGTCCATCTGGATTTTAGTATTTGACTAGCAATATCTAGCAATGCATGTCACCAGAAATGTACTACTCCCTCTGTAAATAAATACATGGTGTTTTATTCCTATCGGCGAGATAACTTAATGTTTTTTTGCTACTCCTAACTAGAGTACTAATAGGATTACATGCAATGAACTAAACAATGCATGTCATGTTTGGTAGTCTCAAGTCACTGAAAGCATGCACGGCCCACATCTCTCATTGGTTGATATGTCACGAAATAAGAAACAAGGAGGAAGTTAATGCACTGTGCCTAAGTATTTTCGAATTATTTGGTTTTCGTAAGGTGACTTACACAACATTTTTGTTTACATGCATTAACATTTTATTAGTTAAATCAAAGGTCAAAACTTGGCGCAAAATGCAAAGGGACCAATAAACCAGTAAACATCCAACTTCTCTCGTTTGGCCCCAACTAGAGGTCCGGTGAGATGACTATACTGCACCGGCATGGAGGGGGACGCAGCTTCATTAACTTACGGCAACTGCCTTTGGGTGAATGACACGTGGCCCCAGGGGGTGGCTGGCCCACCTATCATACAGCCAAAGGCAGGTGCAGTAGAGGGCCGAGGAGTAGTACGAAATCCTATTCACCTACGCATGCTAAGCAAGGGCTGAGTGATCACTTGAATCGCAAGATCGGTTGACTAGAAGCTACGCTAGACCCATGGAGGCGATGAGCGCGAGCATCAGCCGGCTGTGCCAGATGGTCCATGACGCCGGCCTGCAGCTCGGCACCGAGGAACGTCTCCAGGTAGTATTGCTTGAGGCCGCCAGGGCGAGGGGCCGCTTGGACGACAGCTTCGTCTCCTTGTTCGACGAGGTCCTCGTCAGTTTCCTCGACAAGTTCACCGTCGTCAAGAAGCTTCCGGACGACTTTGACGTAAGCCTCCAGCCGACGCACCTAGGCTCTACGATGCCCACAACCCTCAACGGCCACTATGGTAACAACCTCTTCGACGCATTGGTGGCCCTGCGACTGCCCGCCGTCGTGCTGGAGAATGTCCACCTCGAGGTCGCGCTCGCCACGCAACGCCTGGCGCAGCAAGACACCATCGACATAATCACCCAGGTCTACGTGCAAATCTTCCACAAGGACTACTACATGCAAGTGGAGGACGATATGACGCTGGCCTTCTTGGAGCGCAGGGCAACCTTGGACGGCACTGTTCAGAAGCACGTTGAGCTCGCCGCCAACGCCGCTGCTCCACACACGTCGGTTGGTGACCCGGCGCACTAGGGCGTGAGGATGTCGTTGAATGTTGATGGATCCTTATGTATTTTTATCTTTCCTTCAAATCCAGGTAGTAGTATATGATACTACAGTAATTATCTTACCTTTCGCATCAACTTTATAATTTTCGTACGTACTCCATGCATGAACGGCGCCAGAACCAAACTTATTACTCTAGGAAAAATCATTATTTTCTATCTACCGGTCGCGCCATGGAGCAGAACCAAATTTTACAAGTTACGAGTTCAAAAGGAAAAGCCTGCCGTGTTCGCGTCGCACCCCCACATGGTTGGTCCGGCATGCCGCTCAAGCGGGGATGCGTGCGGTGTTGCATTTTCACTTACAAGTGGGACCGCAATTGAGCAAACTGACTATAGGCAAACCCCCACCCTGCCCACCGCGCGATAGCTGAGAAAATAGGAGGAAGAAGAGATGGCTGTAGCATGGACTCCAAGAAAATTGGTGTCGGATGGGACTCGTGTGGGTGGCGTGTGCCGTATTGCTAGACGTGAATGCTAGTTATGGCCCATGCCACCCCACTATATTGAGCCTATATCGAGGTACGTAGAACAAATTTCCTGCAGTCCGTGCTCAGGCCTCCTCTATCTCTCTTCTCAGCTAGCCAGCGGACGCGCGGAGCCCATCGTCTATTTGCTCACATGCGGCGCCACATGTCAGTGAAAATGCAAGAGGACCCACTAAACCTGCACATCTTTCACCTCGACGTGCTGGTGATGAAAAACAGATCCACTAAAGATCTTCAGTGGTCGCTTTTGGAGTTACTCAAGAGTAGTAAGATTCTATTTACAGTTTAACCCAAGATGCACATCTCGTGGCTTCAACTACCACTCTATTTTCTTTCATGACACGACCTGGATGCTGGATGTCCCACGTGTTGGCAAAAGGAGGAAGAACCCGACCAAATCTTTGGTTCTTCTCCCGGATTAGACTAGTTGTTCTAACTTAAATTTTTTATTGTGCACTCCCTCCGTTCCAAAATACTTGACTTCCATTTGTCAAAAAATGGATGTACCTATATACTAAGAAATGTCTAGATACATATATATTTTGACAAATAGAAGGCATGTATTGTGCAATGGAGGGAGTAGAATGGATGCAAGTTTTTGTATTGGGAAGAAGAGTACATCCATATATTGATAGAGCGCAATTTAGTAGATGTTCTATCACTTTTAGCTAGCATAGACGCAAGATCGAGCCTTCGCAGATCAACAATGAATGCATCGAGAAGGCACTAATCCAACTTACAGGAGTAGTAAAATGTATTCTTGTGGTTCTTGTTTTCTTTGGTCTTGCTTTTCTAGTCAAAATTATGGTTGGAGTTCGTGCAAAACGGAGGTGCATTTGGGGTCGTGCGTTGGAGTTGGCCTTACAAGTGGGACCGCAGTTAAGGAAACTGACTATCGGCAAACCCCCACCTCGCCCGCCACGCGATGGCTGAAGTTAGAGAAACGACGAGGTTGAAGAGATTGATCTAGCATGGACTCCAAGAAATAATATGGTGTCAGATGGATGTCGTGGTGGTGGCGTGTGCCGTACTCCTGGACATGAATGCTTGTTCTGGCCCATGCCACCCTACTACTCCTACTACTTACTCCTACTATATAGTACTAGTATCGAGGATTCGAGGTGCTGGTTACGTACAACGAACACATTAACATATGGCTACAGTAAAAAGACCCGCCGGACGCGCGAAGCATGTGAAGCTAGTACAAATAGTGTACTACTATTGTTGATTGGCCTCATCTGATAACCTATTGCAATGCACGTACAATTATGTATTCGGAAAATATTTTTTTTCCTCGTCGCACCACTCACTCAGAGAAGCGACTCGAAAGCCATTCATAAATTTAGTAAGTTTATCATAGGCATATCATTTTATTACATACAATAGGTCATCAACCCACATCGACAATGAGGATACATTATAAATACTAAAGTTTTCACCACACAACAAATAACAAGCAATGAAATGAACTTCAACTCAACCATTGCTCAGTGTTGGAAATGCTTGCTTTGAACCACAAGTGATTATCTGGGATGGGCCATCGATTGTCAATCTAGAAACCAATGCAGGACTGATCATCCAGGCTGAAGCGACCTACTATGTCCCTACCAGGGTAGGGAACTACACAAATGTCCAAGGTATAGACATAGTTGCTTCTCATAAATGGAACTGTTAACGTTGTGTCAACAGCAGTTGGATCGCCTTTCACCATCATCAGATAGTTTTGTCCAAGGAAGAGCGAGTTTTCTCCAAGACTATCAATTCTGTACCAGGGAGAAGGAGTTGGCGCTAGCACACTAGTATCCATCCCGAATACCATGCAACGGGTGTTGGAATAGGTCCAGAGAGTGTGACCATGGGAGACTACACCTGCTTCCTTAGCAGTAACATCATCAGTGGGCTGTATACACACAAGAAGAGGTGATCCATCGGAATTAGTTGCCAGGCGCCACAGAGTATATGGGCGCTGCTCGTCCTCATGCTCGTGATCATCACCAGCGTCATCTCCCCCTTGGTTATAATTTTTTTCAAGAATAGGTGGTGGGATGTTCACAGGACCTTGGAAACACAAGGAGAAGGTTAATTAGTAAAGGGAAACTTGCTATCCCGCATGCATGTGGATGAAACAATTATAATTACGGTGGAAGACAAACGTACCGAACCATGAGGATGCCATGGAAAAATAGTGCCACTAGTGGTGGCAGGAAACACAAGGCCCTCGTATTGAATTGCATCAGAGTACTCATCCGTGTACAGAAACTGATTTTTGAGCAATGTCCATCGAGTCGAACCACAAAGGACGGCAACAAGCTTGTCGAAGATAGCAACAACTTGATAGTTGTTGTAATTCCAAGAGCGGTTGGGAACTCAACAAATTGCTATCTTTCGTAGAAGACAGTCACCATGATCGTATTTGAACGTGCGTACAATACCGGTGTGCTCAACCTCTGGCAGTCTGCTGAGATTTTTGGAAGTGGAACCCGGTCACGAGTGTAGACATTCACAAGTTCCCACTCGCAGTTGGACCCAATGTAAACAACCCAATCTCCATTTGCGCCGGCCCAAGCCTTGCCCTCAAGCGATGGCATCTTAACATCATACGTATCATTATCAAGCGGCATCAACTTGCACAGGGCGAGGCCTCCGTCGTGCCGGCGCCAGTCATCATCAGGGTCATGCTGAAGAAGATAGGGGAGATCAAACCGCTCCTTGACTCTTGGGTTCTTTATAATGATGTTATTAGTTGAGTCGAGAATGGTCTTGAACGAACCTGCCATGCTAGCCGAGGTGATGACGTCGCACCGATCAATGAGTTCCTCCACCACGCCATCTTTCAGATCGGGGCAAGAATAACGGGGTCGTTTCCAGCCTATTCCCTCCATGGAGAAGACAATCGAACAATGGCAGAAGAAAGGGTGCAGGGCTGATGGAAAATGGAGGAGGGAGAGGAAGAGCGTGCAACAGCATTTCCAAATCGAGAGGGAAAGGCGAAGAGTCGGTGGACGGTTGCGAGTTTGCCACGGTTCACGAAGAGGCGCCCCGGCCTACACGTCCGTTCGGAAATACTCCTACTACTCGCTATCGTCTCACTAATATGTTGGAATGGGACCACATGTCAACGAAACATGGTGTGTAATTTCTCGTGCAAAATGCGATCTGGCCGCGTTGGCCCAATGTGCCACATTGGTTATCGACCTTTATTTTTTTAATGCCGTGCCGATCAGTTTTGAAGCACGACTAACTGGTCTTGTACGCAGAGAAAATATAAACTACTCTACCACTACTCCACCTCCAGTACTAGTAGTATAAAAAAGATATATAGGCTGGAGCTTGAGCGCTTTCTTGCTAAGGGCTGCCCACTTGCTTCTCACACTACCACCCTCTCTCCAGATCTAAAAAAGACGGCCCCTCTCTCCCTCCTCACCAGTGGTCACAGATCCGTCGGGGAAGAAAAGGACGCGTAGCGTTGACGCACTCGTCGTCGGCAAGTTAGGTCATGCACTGACGACAAGGCCGTCCTCTCAGACCTAGCGCCCGCGGGGGATGGCCTCCATCCCCAAGCTCACTGCCGTAGTGTGTGCGGAGGACGACGACCATGAGCGAAGCCACTTCCCGCCGACCCTCAGGTATGCTACCTCTTTTCAAACCATAACCTTATTCTATTGCCCCATCTGCTACGTCGTTGCATGTGGATCTTTTTCCACTCCACCATCTTCCCAATTTGCTATCCTCTGCTCTGCTGGCCACGCAGACGAAAAACATAATTTGCACTATTAAAGGAAACCCTACTTCATGCAGACTAATCCATGTCTGGGTTGAATAAGGAAAGGAAGGGAGACTGTACTGCCCAAGAGAGTAGGCATCGAACCCGCATCTAGGTTGAAAAGGGGAAAATCAGTAGCTAAGGAACGAGTCTCGTGTCTCTTGGTTGAAGAAGGGTAGAAAGGCATGACAACGCAATAGAGAATGACCAGGTCGATCGGTTTGTTGTCCTTGCATAGGAAAAAGGTGGCTAAAGAGAGCAAAAATGGGACGTAATCCACATATGCTGCCTGGATATTTGTTGCTCTGGGAAACCATACCTCCCTCACCACTCTGCGTCCGTGGAGGTACATCGTACTGGTGCGGCCACTGTCCGAATGGGCCTCCCATGCTCTTATTGCCACTTTTTTTGCTGTTAGTATAACGCCAGCAGTCAAGTCAAGCAATGCTACCGCTAAAGTGATGCCACATTTAACTAATGCCGCTCTCAGTCTAATGCCACCGATAAATTTAAGCAATGCCATTTAATGTCACTGGATTATTTCAGGGTTAGCTGTTGATTGTGGATGTATTAAAGATTTTTCAGCTAGGGCATTCTAATGCTGTTTCACAGCCAGTATACCAACGATGAAACTTGTTACTACCTTCAGATTTTTGCACTGTTAATGCTTATATATTACATACCTCACTTTCATGAGATAAGTTATTTTTTTGTACAGTGTCACCAAAATGCCAAGGCGCTGATGTCATTTTATTTTGGTTAAACTGCACAGAAAATTATGAAGACAAGAGGAAAGGTCAAGAGTGGGCACCTCCTCCTCCGGCTGTTCTCTTGATTCGTTCGATCAAGTTTTTATGTTTGATCGATTGTCAAGATTGGGATAGCAATTTTTAAGGTCCCCCCGAGTTCGAAATGATATTACCTTGGAGGTACATGGTTTGCAATTTTTTTTATACTGCCATTAGTTAATAATGCTACTTACCTTCAGACTTTTGTATTTGGTTTAATGCTCATGCAGAGCTAGTATACCAATGCTGAAACTTGTTACCTTTACATTTTGTATTGTTAATTCTTATAGAAACCTTCCAGTGCTAGAGTTTATTGAAATCTGTTCAGTGAAACCATTGTATTGTACCCTGTAATAAACTAACTACTCTACTGTTGCACTAGCCACTGGATTATTGTATACTTGTAGTATTCGAATGGTGTTGCATTAGCGTATGGACATAAATAAAGTGTGGCAAGCTTTCCCAGATATGTGCTCAAGAAAACTACTACCTGTTTTTCTAAATACTAGACGTTTGGGTACTTTAAATTGAACCGCGAAAATGTCTTATATTAAGGAACAAAGGGTGTAGAGTTCACTCAAATTATCCCGGTAAAGCTAGTCACACCTTTGTTAAAATTAATGTTCATTATGTTATCGGAGGAGGTCTGTATGTTTGTCTCTAATGCCTGTTGACTACATACCTGACATCATGAGGTATTGTTAAGTCATTTCCTTTTGTACAGTGTCACTGAATTGTCAAGGCAGTGATGGCATTTTATTTTAGTAGAACTGCACAAAATTTGCTTAAAAGAAGAGGAAAGGTTAGGAATGGCTTAGTTTTTCAGAAAAAAACTATGTATGCCTTCCTGACATCAGCCACTATTGCTTTATTTATTCCTTCAAACAGATGGCTAGAAATAGTCTTCTACCTTTTCCCATTATGAAATTGGAATGCTTATATTTGTGAGTCTATGCTTCAACTATTGCCACTTTTAGAGTAATCACACTTTCAATATCTATGCAATCAGGGATGCTCGATTTTAGTGGAACTGCACAAAAAGTCCAAGTGGTTCAACATTAGGAGCATGTTTTTTTTCCAAAGCTTTATATCCAATTGGTGGCACTATGAGCTGTTCATTACGAAGGTACATGGTTTGCTACTATCTTGCTACTCTTTTTGTACTATCATTAGATAGTAATACTAGTGGATTGCATGTGAATTTATTGGTAGGGTGGACCTACATTGGAGGTGCAGGACATGATTCAATGATTGGATGCTCAATTTCGGTTGTATTGATTTCACCTCTTCCATCACTGCGAACATGGATATCCTTGGTCTGATGAAGAATATGCGCTATATTTCTGCTCTGAACCAGCAAATCAATTCAGTATGAAATTTTCCAGGGCAAAACATAACTGTATCAGATTGTCCAGTGCAGAACATGACAGATGCTAAGCGGAAGAGACATGTTTAAACCGAAAATACAAGGTGTGGTATATGTTTACTAGCTTCTTGATATTTGTGCAGACAGAGATGTCTGCCTGTTGCTATTTGGCAAACAAACAAAGTGTCCGCAATTTTGGTTGAACTGCACAAGAGAATAGTATAGTCACTGCATGCAGTGCCATTTGAAAATAGACACAGAAAGATTGGATAGTCACTTCATGGACTGCAGAAAAGTAGTACTGTACTATTTATTAGCCAACACTAGGTGCTTCATTGCTTTGTCTGATTATATAATGGGCATAATTTTGCCCAAGTTAAAGTTTTTATTCCAAAAATAGTCTCGCGGTGTGATCGAGAGAAGACCAAATCATATTGCAGTGGATGTTCCTCCATCATGTGTGGTTCATTCTCATGGTTCCAGCTGTTGGTGAAACCACTTACATTTGCAAGAGGAATTGTAGACTTCACAAACAAATTTGTCTTTCAGTCTGTACTGAATGTTGGCCAAGAGAAGCATCCATGTTAGTAGGAAGAACAGATGTTTTTTCTAGATCTCTGCTTTTGGAGCTACATATTTGTATATGATCTGTGAATCATTGAGATGTATTAACATGTTGATCTTATGTATGGGAATCGTACTAGTTAGTTTTAGTTGCAACGCAAGATCCAAAGTGGCTGATCTTTGCTTTTGGAGCTACATATTTGTATATGATCTGTGAATCATTGAGATGCATTAACATGTTGATCTTATGTATGGGAATCGTACTAGTTAGTTTTAGTTGCAACGCAAGATCCAAAGTGGCTGATCTTTGCTTTTGGAGCTACATATTTGTATATGATCTGTGAATCATTGAGATGCATTAACATGTTGATCTTATGTATGGGAATCGTACTAGTTAGTTTTAGTTGCAACGCAAGATCCAAAGTGGCTGATCTTTGCTTTTGGAGCTACATATTTGTATATGATCTGTGAATCATTGAGATGCATTAACATGTTGATCTTATGTATGGGAATCGTACTAGTTAGTTTTAGTTGTGACGCAAGATCCGAAGTGGCTGATCTTTGCTTTTGGAGCTACATATTTCTATATGATCTGTGAATCATTGAGATGCATTAACAGTTACTTATTTTTGTTCGCTCAGTGTTTACAAGTTACTGATTGATCACTAGATAGCCTACAAATGCACTCCTGGCAGTTTTATTTGCGACGCAAGATGCGAAGTGGCAGTTTTTTGAATAAAAATGCCTACCTCTGAAGAAACTGACAGGCTACACTATCAATCCTACACGGATAAAAATGCCTACCTCTGAAGAAACTGACAAGCTACACTATTGATCCTACACGGATAAATAGCGGATCCCACACGTACTACCTCCTTTCCGGTTTGCAGGGCTCAATTCAAGAAACGACCTACTCGATCCTACACGAATAAATAGTGGATCACGCACGTACTAGTTTGCAGGGCTTAATTCAAATGTCTCACCAACCAAGGTACTCCCTCCGTCCGGGATTTATTAGTCCCGTGAGCAAAGCAGCAAGACCAAGGCATGGCAATAATCAATGGCATGCAGAAGTTTAAGCCTAATTAATTCCAGCGATTTAAGTGGCTGCATGCGTGCCCTCGGCTGCGACTCGTTGCATGCTGCTTCACGTACTGCCTGCAAGTGATTCTCAGTGCCTGCATGCAGCCGGCCGTAATTAAGGTAGCTAACTAATGCGAAAAAAGATACATTCTAAATCCGTGGAATCATTATTGACAAGGAGGGAGATGATTCGAGTGCACTCGTTTGACCGGTATGCCGGCGTGCGACCCAGACGGGATGGGACGACAAAATCATAATTTAAGTTTCTCTAGTTTTCCACGGCAAGCTGGCGCGCTAAGCCATTATGCATTGAATTCCGATGACCGTCACGCTACCTTCCGCCTATAAGTACTGTTTCCCGGCCTTCTCAGGTGCCACCGTGACCCAACTCGCCATATCCTCATAAGCCCCCACTAGCCGGACGTCGCTCGCCACGTCCGCCATGCCCCCACCTGTCCGCGGTAGGCGATGCCGGAGGCGATCACCGCCGGAACTAGTGTTCGGGTTTTCACCGGAAGGTAGACGGACGGAGGAGGCATTCTATCTGTCTTTAGATGGCAATGCGGAGATCTAGGAGTTGTTGGAGCGCGACCGCATGGCGGAGGAGCAGGAGTTGTTGGAGCGTGACCGCCTGGCGGAGCAGCAGCGTATCGCTGATTTGCGCCGCCAGCGGGACATGGAGTAGCAGCACACCGACGCTCTGAGTCGCGAGCAGAGCGCCCGCAACTGGGCCGACTACGTGGAGGCCGGCGCCCGGCAAATAGCCCTGGAGGCTGTCGGGCACGCACGCGTTCACGATGCCGATTTTTACTACCAGCTCATCAAGTGGGTTTCCCGCTTGGAAGCCGAAGCTTCGGTGGACCACGCCGGCATGGAAAGGGCCGACGTGTGCGAGCAACGCGCCCTATCGCACCTCTGGCAAGTCCGAGGCGAGGCGGAGGACGCTGGTGCCGGCGTTTAGCATGGACAACAGATGGCGGCCGGCATCGTCTAGTTAGCTAAGAGTAAGTTAGTACTTGTACACTACTAGAGTGTTAGTGGGAGTAGATAGTTAACTTGGCTATGATGGTTGTCAACGTGGAAGTTCAGTACTCTATATGTGGATCAGACCTGTTACTTTCCTCTGAATGTTGAACTTTCCGTTTGAATGTATGGAATGGGCTGTTATCTTTTTTAAATGGGTTGTATTTGTCCTCCACGGTTTAGAGGCTGACTTATGGGCCTAGCAAGTTGACGCGTACACAATCAGGAGATGATTGTACGTGGAGAGGATGACACCAGGGACCCGCCAAGGTCATGGCAGTACGCAAGCAAGTGCCTCCTTATTTCAAGCCAATTAAAAAAATGGCTCCTCCTAGTGGATTTCTGACATCTGGGTCCCATGCCATTGTCAACGTAGTCAATAGACGAGAGAATTGCACAACGAGCGGCTGACACCAGGGACCTAGCAGCTCGCCCAGTTATTTTTATTTTGGGTTAATTTGATAAATGCCACTCCAAATCTGGTGTATCCGAGAAATGCCACTACAATTTCCAAACTTTGAAAAATGCCATTTCATGCCATTTCTAGTGGCATTTTTCGAAGTCTCGAGTGGCGTTTTTCAAAGTTTGCAAACTGCAGTGGCATTTTTCAAAGTTTGCAAAAATTGCAGTGGCATTTTTCAAAGTTTGGAAATTGAAGTGGCATTTTTATGAATCGCCATAATTGGAGTGGCATTTATCTAATTCATTTTTGAGACGGAAGCAGGGTGTCAACTGGGCTGTGCGGGACACTCTGGCCTGTCTAAACAGCCTTTTCTTTTATGTTTACCACAGACTAGCCCAGTAGTTTTTTTTCTTTCTGAAAATGGCTAGCCCAGTTCTTTTGTGATTTGTTAAGTAAGTCGCTTTATCAGGCCTGTTGGGCTGCAAATCTTTCAAGACGAGGAGAGCTTCATTCGGCTGGCCAAGAAAATGGCCTATCAGTAATCAGAAATGGGCTGTACATTTTTAAAACACATCAAACCGGCAATTATTTTCAAACATCTTTTTTTCTTTTCGAGATTTTAAATTGCATTGATTTTATGCATGGACAATTTATTGGATTTTATATTGATATACATTTATTTTTAAAATCAGTCTGAACGTGACTCAAAATTTCAGGATTAAAAACAGTTCAGACCGCACCGACATATGCAAAATTTCGTATAATTTTTTAACCGTGGCCACAATATGGGCTGTAATGCTAACATAAAGAATATGGGCTCCAAAAAAACCCGTAAGAATTAGCAAATGGGCTGTAAATTATTTGAAATAATGGCAGATGTGATGTATGCTGTTTTCCACAGATTTGAGGCTTTCCACAGATGGCCTGTATATTGTTGGATGTCCATCCAACGGCCGTCGTGCTTCTTCAATCTCTGCTCTTCCTGCTCCAGCCGCTCAAACAAGCACCGGCGGGACTGCCTGCTCCCTCCTCCCCGCGGCCACCTGTGTTGCCGCACATGCCTCACCGCCCACCGTACTCCCATCGCTGGCCTAGCCCTCTACTCACCCACACCTTCTGTTATTCTTCGGCGATGACAGACAAACCAGTACACCCTCGTACAGTCGTACTCTCCTCCGTGTGGGAAACAAAAACAACGGCCGAGTCTTCCCTGCGTCCGTGTCGTTCCCTTCCTAGGCCTTGCCGTCGTCCACCGCCCTGGTGCTCTCGGCGTGGCGTGGTCAGCGTGGTCAACGACCGACATGCATCTGAAGTGGACTGTACGTGGAGAGGCTGACAGCTGGGTCCATGGCCGCACGCAAGGAAATGCCTCCTTATTACGCGCAAAATAATGATTTCCTCCACCTGGCATCTGGGACCCACCGAAACGGCCTCTGTATTCGTGAAAAAACCGTTACCGCCGCTGACAGCTCGGACCCACCAGCTATATCTTCACACACAAGGAAGTGCCTCCTTATTACGCACAAAAAATGAATACTCCCCCTGCTAACTGGGACCCAGTATAGTGGGCCTACTAAGTTGACAGGGACGAAGGGCTTTGTCAACTTAGTCAATATGCACGATTCTACATCGACTGACCGTACGATGTCCATCCAACGGCCGTAGTGCTTATTCAACCTCTGGTCTTCTTGCACCAGCCGCCCAAAGCAGCGCTGGTCGTGCCGCTTGCTCCTGCCTCTCGTGGCCGGCTATGCTGCCGCAGAGGCCTCACCGCCCCCATACTACTCCCACCGCTGGCCAGGCCATCCCTCCACTCCACTCACCCACACCCCCTGTTATTCTGCGGCGACGACAGCGCAGCCGAACCAGTGAACCCTCGTACTCCTCTTTGCATGGGCATCCACTGCCACATCTTCCCCGGCTCCGCGTCGTCCCCTTCCTAGGCCTTGCCGTCGTCCACCGCCGTGGTGCTGTCGGCGCGGCGTGGTTAATGTGGTCAACGACCGAATTCCAACGGAAGAATACTGTACGTGGAGAGGCTGACAGCTGGGTCCACGGCAGCCGCAAGGAGGTGCCTCCTTATTACGCAAAAAATAATTATTCCTCCACCTGACAGCAGGGACCCACCGGAAGCCCACCAGTATATCACGAAAAAAAGGTTTGCCCCTGACTACTGGGACCCACCCGACGGGCCACCGTATTTTGCGAATAAACGTTCCCCCCTGTTGTCAGCTCGGACCCACCGGAAGTGCCTCCTTATTACGCACAAAAAAATGAATACCCCCCTGCTAGCTGGGACCCACCTTGGTGGGAGGCTGACTTGTTGTGGGCCTACTAAGTCGACGGGGACGGAGGGCTTTGTCAACTTAGTCAATATGCATGATTCTAGCTCCAGTGACCGTACGATGTCCTTCCAACGGTCGTAGTGCTTCTTCAACCTCTGGTCTTCTTGCTCCAGCCGCCCAAACTAGCGCCGGTCGTGCCTCGTGCTCCTGCCTCCCGTGGCCGGTTGCGATGCGGCGGAGGCCTCACCGCCCCCTACTACTCCCACCGTTGGCCAGGCCATCCCTCTACTCACCCACACCCCCTGTTATTCTACGGCGACGGCAGCCTCACACCGCAGCGAACCAGTGAACCCTCGTACTCCTCTACGCGTGGGCATCCACTGCCGCGTCTTCCCCGGCTCCACGTCGTCCCCTTCCTAGGCCTCGCTGTCGTCCACCGCCCTGGTGCTCTCGGCGCGGCGTGGTCAACGTGGTCAATGAACGGCTTCTATCGGACGTGGACTGTACGTGGAGAGGCTGACAGCTGGGTCCACGGCCGCAGCAAGGAAGTGCCTCCTTATTACGTGCAAAATAATTATTCCTCCACCTGACAGCGGGGACCCACTGGACGAGCCACCGTATTTCACGAAAAAAAACATTTTCCCCTGACTGCTGGGAGTCACCAGCTACATCTTCGCATGCAAGGAAGTGCCTGACAGTCGGGACCCACCTGGTCAAAGCGTACGTAGCGTTGTCATTCTGGTCGCGAACGTGTACGTACATATATACTGGTGGATGTAGAGGCATGCACGTGTCGTAGTAGAGGCGCGCATGTAGCATGTACACGTACGTACAGCGGCCAGGGTGCAAGAAAGAAAATGCGGCCACGTATGTGTACATACGGGCGGGGTCTCGAACGCCTACTCGCGCATACGTACGACCAGGGCTCGTGTACATGGCTGGGTCGGAACGGAGAAACAACGTCGTCGTCGTGTTCATGGGGAGGCAACGGAATGCGTCGTGTCCATGGGGAGGCAACGGAATGCATCGTGTTCATGGAGAGGCAACGGAACGCGTCGTGTTCATCGGGTGGGCTTGGACGGAACAAGTGATGGAAACGAGGCCTGGCATACCGCAGAATGGAGGAAACGGCCTTGTGTTCGACCGGCCACGTTCGAAACAGGATCCTGTTGATCGGGAGGGGTCTGGCATACCGCAAAATGGAGGAAACGGACCTCCTACGGTCGAAACGGGGGTCGTGTTGATCGGGAGGGGTGTGGCGTACTGCAAGATGGAGGAAACAGACCTCCTACGGTCGAAACGGGGGTCCTGTTGATCGGGAGGGGTGTGGCGTACCACAAAACGGAGGAAACAGACTTGTTTGGAGCTCTACGGTCGAAACGGGGTTCCTGTTCATCGGGAGGGGTGTGGCGTACCACAAAACGGGACTCCACGGGATACTGTTCATCTCCACCGTTGACCTCCTCCAGCATCCATGGGCTCCTGTTCATCCAGCCTCCACGGGCTCTTGTTCATCCAGCCTCCACCGCGCGCTACTCCACCGGCTACTGTTCAACCACCCCTCCACCATCTACTGTTCATCCAGCCCTCCACACCACGAGGTCCTGTTCAACCACCCCTCCACGGTCTACTGTTCATCCAGCCCTCCACACCACGGGGTCCTGTTCAACCACCCGTCCACCGTCTACTGTTCATCTAGCCCTCCACACCACGGGGTCCTGTTCATCCACCCCTCCACGAGCACCCCTCCACCATCTACTGTTCATCCAGCCCTCCACCACACCACGGGGTCCTGTTCATCTAGAGGCAACGCCACCGCTCACTGTTCATCCAACCCCCCCCTCAACGCTCACTGTTCATCCCATCGGTCGGCTTCACTTAGCAGCAGTAGCGAAGGAATCGCTCGATCGGGTTCATTTAACAGCCATCGATCGATCGCTCGGGTTCAGTAACATGTAGCCTGCAGTGCAATCGCTCGGGTTCAGTTAGAGCCCAACGCCTCGCTCGGGTTCAGTTAGAGCCAACGCCCCGCACACACGCGCGTATGTGTACGAGAGAAACACGCATCACTCGGCCCCCGACCTCCCACCATAACCGGGAACTCCCCGAAATTTTCCTCCCACTCGCTTCTACCATGGTTTTTTCCGTCATGGACGCCCCAAAGAATGTCATGCAGCTGCGTCTCTGGCCCGCCTAGGACGAAAAGCCCATTTTCTGTCATGATTTTTTGTCATAGAAGTAGGAGCCCGCCACATCTATGATGATACCGGGTTTTGTCACAATTATCGTCATAGAAGTGTCATATGTATGACAGAAAAAAATTTCGTTCAGCCAAAAATGTCACGGATGTGTCTTTTTTTGTAGTGTTATAAATATGAATTGCCTGTTGTTCCTGAGGGTTATGTTATGGATGAAGAAGCTACTAGAGCTATTTCAGCTTGCACTGATAGATATGATCTAAAGAGGTTATTAGCTAAATGGAAGCAGCAATCCCTTAATGCTAGAATGAAACCTGACCCTGCTTTTGTGACTTCACCTATCTGTGTTACTGATAAGGATTATGAATTCTCTGTTGATCCTGATATAATTACTTTGGTTGAATATGATCCTTTTTATGGTTATGAATCTGAAACTGTCGTGGCACATCTTACTAAATTAAATGATATAGTCACCCTGTTCACAAATGACGAGAGAACTCACTACTTTTATATCCTTAAAATATTTCCGTTCTCATTAAAGGGTGATGCTAAGATATGGTTTAATTCTCTCGATCCTGGTTGTGTGCGTAGTCCCTAGGATATGATTTATTACATCTCTGCTAAATATTTCCCTGCTCATAAGAAACAAGCTGCCTTAAGGGATATATATAATTTTGTGCAAATTGAAGAAGAGAGTCTCCCACAAGCTTGGGGGAGGCTTCTCCAATTACTTAATGCTTTGCCTGATCATCCTCTTAAGAAAATGAAATACTTGATATCTTTTATAATGGACTAACCGATGCTTCCAGAGATTACCTGGATAGTTGTGTTGGTTCTGTTTTCAGGGAAAGAACATCAGATGAAGCTGAAATTCTATTGAATAAATTGTTGACAAATGAAAATAATTGGACACTTCCTGAGACAACTCTTGAGCCTATTCCTAAACCAACTCCGAAGAAGAGAGGTGTTCTATTTCTCAATCCTGAAGATATACAAGAGGCAAAGAAATCCATGAAAGAAAAGGGTATTAAAACTGAAGATGTTAAGAATTTACCTCCTATTGAAGAAATACATGGTCTTAATTTACCGTCTGTCGAAGAAATGCATAATTTTAGTCCATCTCCTATTGAAGAAATACATGGTCTTGATAACCCGACACAGGTAGTAAAGGTAAATTCTCTCTATAGATATGATAAAGCTGAAATTCCATTTACTAAGTTTTCTAGCCCATGCTTAGATGAGTTTAATAAATTTATGGTTAAGCAAGAAGACTTCAATGCTTATTTTGATAGAGAATTAAAATGCAGTGCTGATATGCTTGAACACTTTGGTGATTATATGGCTAATGTTAAAGGTGAACTTAAACTTATTAGTAAACATGTGTCGGGGGTTAGGTGCGACATATGCCAAAGGATGGCTTTTCATGGTGGGGGCGAGTAGAATGTCGCCGATGCCTGGAAACGGGATGAGGCGAAGACATGCACGCCGGCGAATCTTACCCAGCTTCAGGGCTCTCCGGGGAGATAATACCCCTACCGCTGCTCTGCAGGGTCTCCGCATGATCACTATGGCAAAGTGCTTACACGATTGCTCCTTGAGCTGTTTCCTGGAGGTAGGAGAGGGCAAGGCTAGCTCTCTCCCTCCTATATGATCTGGTCTAGAACTAATGGATTCCAACCCTTTGCATGGGTGCCCTGGGGGGTTTATATAGGCCTACCCCCCCAGGGGTACAATGGTAATCCGGCTGGACGCGGGCCCAGTCGTCAGTGCCCCTGGCCTCCGTCTTCCCCGCCAATTGCTGGGGCCCGCCGACTGGTGGGCCCCGCCGACTGGCCTGGTACGGAGCCGACAGGCCGCGTCCGCCGCGGGCGGGTCTTGCCGGCTGCTGATTACTATAGCCGTGCTTCTGATGACGCGAGCTTGATCATGGCATCATGGCAACAGCCCCGCTGCCTGGCGGGCGATCACTATTACCACTCTTCATCACATCTTGATTAATGGCGCGTGGGCCTCGGGGGAGGGCTCGGCCAACTCCCCGGGGCCGGCTCCCGACGGGTCCGACTGGTGGTCCTCTTGCCGTCTCCTAGGGTCTCACTGACTGGTGGGACCCGCTGCCTCTGGGTCATACAGACAAGCCGTCGTGGGTGTAGGGTTCGGTCCTGTGGTGCTGATGTTAGGGCCGGCATGGCAATAGTGCCATGCTGCACGGAGATCTTCCGGGGTACGGCGTGCTGTGGCCATGCCTGCCCTTGGTAAGGGGCGGGAGTGGGCTTCACTGTAGCCACTCCCCTGCCCCGTCCCACTTGATGAGGTCATGGGGTTTGTTGGAGTCGCAGGACGACTCCCCAAAGCCGGCTTCTCTGGAAGTCGCCAGTCAGGAGTCGGTTTTCCCTGAAGTTGTCCCTGGGACTCGACCGTGAGTGGTCAGTCGGCCATCTTGCCGTCGACTTCTCGAAGGCGGCTCATCGTCCTGGGGTCTTGAGGGGCGCAGCCTGCCCCGATGTCTTGAAAGGTTCTGGGGCTCGGGTTGGCCTACCCGTGGCCCATTACTCCAACAGTAGTCCCCGAAGCTGGTGAGGCGCCGTGGACGATCGGCCGAGAAGCCTCAGCAGTTTCTCTTTCCGGGTGCTCAACACATGGTTCTTGGTTGACTTCTGCCGGGCCGACTAGAAGGAGTCGGACTCGCCCAACTATGACTCGCACAATATTTCGAACGTCGTGGCGGGATCCAAGTAGCATGCTGGCTTAGCCTTCGGGCCGCCGCCCGTGCTAGGCCTGTCATGCGATAACACGTGGCTGGGCCATACTGCCAGCCTACGCGCGCGATGGAACAGGCCCGTAGGCGGGGCCAGCCACTACCGCGCCTCGGCGCCTGAGCGGATCCGCTGCGGCCCCGGTGAACGGTTGGGATTCCCATGGAGTTACTGTGCGCAGTAACTTTGTCGTGGAACGTGGGGGTCGTGGGGCCATGGACGTAGTAAATCCCACAACTGCCCCCTCGGCTTCGCAGCCCGCGAGGCTATAACTAGGGGAGAGAGGGGGGCACGGCGGAGCACCCGCGCCCCTCCTTCCCACTACTCCTCGCTCTCCTCCTTCTCCTTCCTCTTCGCACCGCCGCGCGCCCAAGCTTCGACGAACGCCGCGGCGATCAGCTCGCGATGAGCTTCTTCCTCTGCCGCCGCGCCTCCCCCGGTGCGCTCCGGCACCTGGGACGGCTCCGAAGTTCACGACGACCACATCGAGTTCCTCCGCCGGACTCGTCGGCTCCCCGGCGAGGATCACGTGCGGGTGCGTCTTGCGCCGAAGGGGGAGATTTCCCCCGCGCCGCAGGAGGGCGAGCGGGTCATCTTCCGCTCGCACTGCCTGCGCGGGTTGGGGCTGCCGGCGAGCAGCTTCTTCCGCTCCTTCCTGGAGTTCTACGGCCTCCAGCCGCACCACCTCACGCCCAACACGGTGGTGCTGCTGTCCGCCTTCGTGGCCTTGTGCGAAGGCTTCCTCGGAGTCCTCCCCACCCTCGAGCTCTGGGGGGATTCTTCTTCTCCAAGCTCGGCACCCAGGCTGCAGGCGTGCCGGCTCAATGCGGCGCTTTCATCGCCGTGCGAAGGTCGGGGGCCGACAACCCCTTCCCCTCCATCTCGCTGATAAAGTCGGTGAAGATGTGGCAGAGATCGTACTTCTACGTCAGGAGCGTCTCCGCGAGGGGCGGACTGGGTCAACCTGCCAGCTTTCGAAGCCGGCCCGTCGGCTGGGAGATTGCCCAACTGGTCGTACCGGGCCAAGTCGCTGACGCTTGCGGGAGCCGGCGCCATCACGCGACTCCGAGTGCTGACGTAGTCGGAGGGCTTGACTGGTCCAGACCTGCTGGCCGCCTTCGTGGCGCGCTGAGTTCTCCCGCTCCAAGGCCGCCCCCATATGATATGCCAAATGAGCGGGCACCGCGACCCGAGTCGGATGTGCACCAAGGACATGCCTCACGAGGAGGTGGCCTTCATGGTGAACTACCTCTCGGACAGCAAGCTCCTGGAGGATTGGTGGTTCAGTAAGGAGCCGTACTCCCGCGCCAACCCCCCGCCCGTGGTGAGTTGCCTTTTCTTTCTTTCTTTGGATTGTCTTCTTTCTCGCCGAGTTTGTTTTGACCAGTCGGCTTTTTTCGGAATCCCCTCCACCATCCACCAGCCGGCACCTCGGGGCCGGCCCGCGAGTTCCTTGCCGACAGGGCGGAGAGCGACGTCGACGACCCTGATCTGGGGGTGGTGGCTCTGGAGGACGACGCCGAGGGAGGAGGAGGAGCAGCAGATGGCTCCAGGCCTTCGGCCACTTTCGCCGACTGGCCTGACGACGATGCCGAGGGAGAAGTCGCCCCCCGCCATCGGCCAGGAGCCAGCCAGCCAGCCTGGCACGGGCTCCTCTGCCGCGCCAGGCGCTCCGGGCGGCGGGAAGAAGCGTAGAGCCGTGCTGACTTTGTTCGACGGTCGGCCGAAGAAGCCCAAGGGTTCGGCTGCGGCGACGCGGCGGGACGAGGCGGCTGCGAAGGCCAGCCGCTTCCGTAAGGAAGTGAAGAAGCCGCCATTGGTCTCCGCGTGAGTATTCTATCTCAATGCTTTATTCTTTCTTTGTGGCTTTGTCTGAGTCTTTTGCTTGCTTCCCTTGCTTCAGGGCTCCCCTCACTCTTGAGAGGGTCACCGCCGCCTCCGTCATGGGGTCAGCGGCGACGTCCGCGACCACTCGGCGGATTGACCCCACTACTGACCTCCGGGAGGCGACAGAGCGGAATGCGCAGGAGAAGCGCAATGAAGAAGAGGCCGCTCACCTGGAGAAGGCGGAGGCCGATAGGGCGGAGGCCTCCGCCAAGAAAAAACTGGCGGAGGCCGAAGCCGCCACCGCGACGAAGCGGCAGGCTGAGGAGGCTGCACGCCGCCAATCGGCGGTATTCGTCACCCCGCTAAACTCTGTGCCGCCGCCTCCGGAGTTCCCGGGGAAGACTGGGGAAGCCGGCGGCGAGAGCCCCATCATGGAGAGGGAGGGAGGCGACCCCTCTACGCTGGACGTGATCGTTCGGCCGCCGCCTCCGCCGCCGTCTGGGAGCGCGCAAGGCAAGCAGCCAGCGGACCCTCTAGTGCCGCTGACCGAAGACGAGGCCGTGGCGAGGCTACTCCTCCAAGTCGGCTCACCAACGCGCCGCCGTCTGGAGAAGGCGACTTCGGCACCCTGCCCCCTGGAGGCCGGCACCACCAGCTCGGCGATCCCAGACGCCGAAGCGACGAGCGCCGTGCCCATTGGATGAGTGCGAGGAGGCGGCACAGGGCCACTGAACCAGGCGCTCCTGGACGTCCAGGCGAAGCTTCATGCTGAGGGCAACGCTCTCCAGAATTGCACCAAGGCATACCTGGCATCGCGAGCAGCCGTCCGGGTATGTTTTTTCCTTTGGTCTTTGTTTTCTTGTTCCTCTCTATGGGGGCGCACCAGCGCACCCACTGGGTGTAGTCCCCGAGATTCAGGCTAGCTGCTGAGCAGGCGGCCCTGAACTCCAATTGATGAACTCTGGGTATTAACTTTTTGTCTGAAACGCTTGATGCAGGATTACCACAACCTCCGCGTCACTACCTTCAACAGTAACGTTGAAGAGCTGGGCAAGCGGACCGCCGATTTGTCGGAGAGTTGGAGTAAGTCCTTTTTCTTCTTTGCGGGGGTGCGCTCGCGCACCCGCGGGCTGTAGTCCCCGAGATTCGGGCCGACTGCTGAGCAGTCGGGCCGGATCTCCCCGGCGACCTTCTTTATTGATGACTTAACGCCTTCTTTCTTCCTTCTTTTCAAGAGCCAACGCTGCTCTTCAACAGCAGCTGAGTGAAGCCAACTCCGCATTGCGCGCCAAAGGGGAGGAGTGCAGCAAGCTCGCCACAGAGCGTGATCTGCTGGCCACTCAATTGGCAGAGCAGAGGGAGCTGCTTGCGAAGACGCAGAGGGAGGCGGAAGAGACGGAAACCGCCCTCCTGGCCGAGTTCGCGAGCGAGCGCTCCTCCTGGTCTGACAAGGAGGCGATGTTGGCCTCCGACTTCCATGAGATTGAAGACATCATTGATGGTGAGTTTCTTTACTTTCTTTCTTCGAGCTACCGATTATAAGTCGTGCTGACTCCTGGTTTTTGACTTGCTTCTTCGTTTCTTCCGTCTTCGCAGACTTCTTTCCGGGGCACTCGCAGGCCGCCATCCAAGCCATCGAGGCTGACCGTGAAGGTCGGAGTGCGGAGGGCACAGAGATCGCCGCCAACGCCCCCCGAACCCTTGACGAGCACATCCTGAGCATCGAGGCTTGCCTTCGGCCGACTCACCGGATGCTGCGCCGGCTTCAGCGTGTCGGTGCCCAGGCGATTGCCGCCCTGTGGCCGGACATGCAGGCTCCGCGCACCCCCAACCTGACGGCCGACTGGCTAGAGGTCGTGGCTGGTCGTCTTGAGGCCTGGAAGGGTTCTTTGGCCCGAGCTGGAGCGCGCCGAGCCTTGGAGTTCGTCAAGGCATGGTATCCGGGGCTGGATCTAGAACGGCTGGCCACACTTTGTTCGGAGGCCCAGCCGGAGCTGGCAGCTGCAAAAGACGCCCTCGTCAAGCGTGCTGCAGCGATCGCCGAGTACACCGACACCAGCATCTTCGTCCCCGAGCGGTCTGAAGACGGCGAGGAGGTACCGCCGGAGTGGTTTGGGATGAACCCAGACTACGGCGAGGACTCGGCGGAGGTGATTGGCTCCAGCGTCGAGGAGGAAGGCGAGGCGGAGGACGGAGGCGAGACGGAGGCACCAGAAGACGGAGCAAACGGCCAGCCTCAGCTCGACCGCGCCTCCAGCAACGAGCCGCGTGCCATCGAGCCGACTGCCGCCGGAGGCGATCAAGCCGAGACTACCCAGCCGGCCACCCCGACGCCTGACGCTGCCGCCTCCTCCGACCCTCCGAATCCGTCTGCTGCTTCCTAAGCTGCCACTTTATCTTTATTTTATCTGCTTCAGTAGTCTTTGAAGAACTTGTTAATTCGCACAATTCCACCCGCGGGGTGTATTTTGAACTTCTGCTCGAAGATTCGGCCAAGGGCCTACATTATGTAAATATATTTATCTGAGTTCTATCTTTTCTTGCTCATTGCTCTTTTGGCTTTTTTCCTTTGCCGCTTTCTCTTAGTTGCCTTCCTTGCCAATCGGACAGCCGCTCTGCGGACTGTCGCTGGATCAAATGCTTGGCTACTTTGGGAAGGCAAGTAATTAGCCGTTTTTAAGAGTTTTTGAGCAAGTTGAATAGAAGGCGGCAATCCGACTATTCGAGAGTCGGTTTGCGAAAAAAGGCTGGAAGCCGTCTTGAGCTATGTTTTATGCTTTGAGTCCTTAGCCATTTTTCATGCGAACGCCCATTCTACCTTACCTCTGCCCACCGTACAGTCGCTCTGCGAGCTGCGGCTTCTGACAGGAGACGGTTTAGGTGTTACACACTACTTGTCCGGCTGCAGGAAGCATTTCACAGTGCAAGGCGGCAAGTCCCCGGGCCGACATGTCGAGCCCGGTGCCAAGCAGCATAACAAAGAGTAACATACTTGTAGGCATGATTTTTATCATACAGACAAAAGAGGGCAGTCCCCGAGCTTGTCTCGGGGGGCCCGAAGTCTTGGTACTTTAATACAAAAGGTAGCGTGGTACATACTGCATCAACTGTAAAATCTTCGGAGGAGATTTGCATTCCATTGCCGCTCTGTCTCCTTGCCGGAGTCGTCCCTCTTGCGTGCTCGGGGCTTCTGAGCGTCGATCAGGTAGTAGGAGTCATTGCCGAGCACCTTGCTGATGATGAAAGGGTCTTCCCAAGGCGCCGACAACTTGTGCTGGCCGGCTGTTCGGTGGATCAGCCGAAGCACAAGGTCGCCTTCTTGGAAAGATCTTGGCTTGACCTTCCTGTTGTGGTATCGGCACAGGCTCTGCTGGTAAATGCTGGACCGGCTGAGTGCCAGCAGCTGGCCCTCTTCCAGCAGATCGACGCCGTCTTGTCGTGCTTCTTCTGCTTCCTCCTTGGTGTACATGGTGACTCGTGGGGAGTCGAACTCTATGTCCGTTGGGATGTTGGCTTCGGCACCGTAGACGAGGAAGAAAGGCGTGAAGCCGGTTGACTTGTTTGGAGTCGTGCGCAGACTCCAGAGGACGGTTGGTAGCTCGCCGAGCCAGCAGCCAGCCGAGCGCTCCAGAGGCTCGATCAACCAGGGTTTGATGCCGGACAGGATGAGGCCGTTTGCTCGCTCCACCTGGCCATTTGACTGTGGATGGGCGACGGACGCTAGGTCCAGTCGGATGCCATGTGTTGCGCACAAACGGGCCAAGGCGCCTTTGGCAAAATTTGTGCCGTTGTCAGTGGTGATGCTGTGTGGTATGCCGTACCGAATTGTGATATCGGAGATGAAAGTCACGGCAGTCGGACTGTTCAGCTTCTTGATTGGCTTCCCTTCTATCCACTTGGTGAACTTGTCCACTGCGACAAGTGAGTTAAGCCACCTCGTGCTGTCTTGAATGGTCCCACCATGTCTATACCCCAAACTGCGAAAGGCCAGGCAATGGGGATGGTCTTGAGTGCAGAAGCCGGCTGGTGCGGCTTGGAGCTGAACTTCTGGCACCCATTGCATTTTTGGACCAACTCCTTGGCCTCTTCTAAGGCAGTCGGCCAGAAGAAACCGTGTTGAAAGGCTTTGGCGACGAGTGCTCTTGAAGCTGCATGGTGGCCGCACTCGCCTTGATGGATGTCTTTGAGAATTGCTTGGCCTTGCTCTGGCTCTACGCAGCGCTGGTAGACACCAGTGACGCTGCGCCCGACCAGCTCTCTGTTGATTATGGTGTAGGCTGCCGCTCGGCGTTGTATTTTCCGGGCTAAGGTCTCATCAGTCGGTAGCTCTTTGCTCACCAGGAATTTGAGGATGGGCTGGGCCCATGAGGGTGCTGCTATTTCTTCGACTGCTAGAACTGCGACTTGGACGAGGGAGGTTGGGCTGGCAGGCGGCGGGTTGGAGTCAACAACCGCTTGCTGGGTTAATGAAGTCCCCAGGCCGACTGGCACGGCCCTTGGGTCGAGGTCTGGAGTCTTCGAGTCCGCCGCCGTAGTCCCCGGGCCGGGTTCGACTGTGGCGGCTTTGGAGCCATCTGCCAAAATCCCCGTACCGTCTGCCGGGGCTCTGGAGTCGGATTCGACGTCTCCGGGAGGAGCCGGCACAAAGATGGAGTCTGATTCTGGTGAAGGCTTGACAGACGGCTTGAGGAGGCGTTGAAGGGCGACACCGGATGGTATTGCTTGGCGGGTATAGCTGATTCGTGCCAAGGCGTCTTCTTGGTCGTTGTCGTTTCTTGGCACATGGAGGAACTCGCACCCTTTGAAATACCCGCTGAGTTGCTGCACGAGGAAACGGTAACTCGCCATGTTTGCATCTTTCGCGTCCCAGTCGCCAGATGACTGCTGGACCACTAAGTCCGAGTCGCGATAACACAAGATCCGGCGGATGCCAAGTTCTTTGGCAAGCCGGAGCCCGTGAATGAGCGCCTCGTACTCGGCGATGTTGTTGGAGGCGGCCAAATGGATTTGCAGTGCATATTTGAGCTTGTCGCCTTTAGGAGAGGTGAGGACGACGCGGGCTCCCAAGCCGGTGCGCATCTTGGAGCCGTCAAAATGCATCCGCCAATGGGTGGAGTCAGGCACTGGAGGTAGGTACTGGGTCTCGGCCCAGTCGACGAGGAAGTCGGCCAGTGCTTGTGACTTGATAGCGGTGCGGGGCTGGTAGTGGATGGTGTAGGGAGCCAGCTCTATGGCCCACTTGGCCACTCGGCCAGAAGCATCTTGGCTACCAATGATCTCGGCAAGCGGGGCCGTGCAGACCACCGTGATTGGATGCTCTTGAAAGTAAGGCTTCAATTTCTTGGCAGTAAAGTGTATGCCATAGCACATCTTCTGGTAGTGGGGGTAGTTCTGCTTGGAGGTCGACAGTACCTCGCTCAGGTAATATACCGGTCTCTGGATAGGTAGTGCCTTGCCTTCCTCCTTGCGTTCCACTACAATGACCGTGCTGACTACCCGACTGGTGGCGGCGATGTACAGGAGCATAGGTTCCTTGGGAGTCGGAGCCGCCAGGACGGGTGGAGTAGTCAGCATCTTCTTTAACTGGAGAAAAGCTTCGTCTGCCTTATGGTTCCATTCGAAAAAGTGGTCTTCTTCATGAGTTGGTATAAGGGGAGAGCTTTCTCGCCCAGCCGACTGATGAATCGGCTGATTGACGCCAAGCAGCCGGTGAACTTTTGCACATCCAACAGTCGGCTGGGTTGCAGTATATGCCGCATTCAGAGACCAGGAAGCCAAGGAGCTGGCCGGCTGGTACTCCGAAGACACACTTCTCGGGATTGAGCTTGATCTGGAATCGGCACAGGTTCTCAAAGGTCTCCTTGAGGTCTTCCAGCAGTGTTCCACGCTTTTCCGTCTTCACCACCACGTCATCCACGTAGACGTGGGCGTTCCTGCCGAGCTGCTTGAGGAGGCACTTCTGCATGCAACGCTGAAAGGTGGTGCCGACATTCCTTGAGCCGAACATCATGGTGAGGTAGCAGAAGGCTCCACACGGCGTGATGAAGGCGGTCTTCAGTCTATCAGCTGGGTTCAGCTTGATCTGGTGATATCCTGAGTATGCATCCAAAAAACTCAACAGCTCGCATCCGACTGTGGAGTCTATCACCTGATTGATTCTTGGTAGAGCAAATGGGTCCTTGGGGCAGGCCTTGTTGAGGCTCGTGTAGTCAATACACATTCGCCACGGCTTGTTTTTCTTCAATACCAGGACCGGATTTGCTAGCCATTCTGGAAAGAACACATCCATAATGAAGCCGGCTGCTAGGAGTCGGGCTATCTCTTCTCCGACAACTTTTCTCTTTTCTTCTGATAGGCGGCGCAGGGGCTGCCTGACCGGCTTTGCATCAGATCGGACATGTAACTTGTGCTCGGCGAATTCCGTCGGTACACCTGGCATGTCTTTGGGGGACCATGCGAAGATGTCCCGATTCTCACGGAGGAAATCGACGAGCTCGCCTTCCTATTTGCTGTCAAGGTTTGTACCTACGACAGCGTACCTCTCTGGGTGCTCCGGATCCAAGGGTATCTTCTTTGTCTCTTTGGCCGGTTTGAACGAACCTTCAGCCTCCGACTCCATCGGGTTGGGCGATACCTCTGGCTGCTTGCAGGCCATCGCCACAAATCGCTCAAGGAGCCGCTTCTCGGCCGCAATCACCAGGGACTCGGCCAGCCGACTGCTCTCAGCCGCGCAGGCAGACGACTTCCGGTAGTCGCCGGCCACAGTCAGAATTCCCCTGGAACCGGGCATCTTCATCTTGAGGTAGGCGTAGTGGGGGACCGCCATGAACTTGGGCAAGGCGGGTCGGCCGACTAGCGCATGGTATGGGCTCTCGAGGTCTACCACCTCAAACCAAACAGACTCTTGGCAGAAGTGATCTTTGTCTCCAAAGAGGACGTCCATCAGGATCTTGCCGATTGGTGAGCAGGAAAGCCCAGGAACAATGCCGTGGAACACAGTCCGGCTGTTCTGAAGCTGTCTTTGCTTGATTCCTAACTTCTCCATGGTGTCCTTGTACAGGATATTGATGCTGCTGCCTCCGTCTATCAGAACCCGCGAGAAACGCGCGGCTCGTCTGTCCGTAGCAAAGGTGGTGTCCAAGACCAAGGCATAGGAGCCCGGACTTGGCATCACCTCTGGGTGGTCAGCCCTGCTCCAGCTGATGAGCTTCTCGGACCAGTGCATGAACTCTGGTGTCTCTGATGCTACCGCATTCACCTCTTGTCGCTGCAGCCGCCTGCTGCGTCGATCACAGCCATACTGGTAAACACCATGTAGGCTCTGTGTTCTTCAGGGTATTCATCTTGTACTGTGCCGACTGGCCTGACAGGTGGCTGCTGGGGCAGAGGCGGAGGCGGCTGCCCAGCAGGCGGGGGAGGCAGGAGGCCGTCTCCCTTGGTGATCCTGGTGAGCCAGTGGCACTTCCGGGTGGTGTGATTCGACGGCTTTGCGCCGCTATGGAACTTGCAAGGTCCATCCAGAGTCTGCTCGTAGGAGAAGGCCGGCAACCAGTTTGGCTTGCCGCCCTTCTGTCACTTGGGTGGAGGCTGCCCATCCGGCTGCTGGGCTTCAACGGTCATGACCTGCAGGCTGCTGGAAGCCGGCTGCGGGGCCTTGCGCTTGTGGTCGCCCTGCTGTTGTCGCCGGTTGGCGTCTCCCGCCGGAGTTCTTGGAGCTTGAGGGGCCACTTTGCCAGTTGTGCTGATTTGAATCTCCGCCTTCATGGAGGAGTCGGCCGTGGTGTATTTGTCCGCTAAGATCAGCAGCTCGTCGAGGGTTTCTGGCTCGTCGCAGAGGAGCTTATGCTTGAGGAGGGTGCCTTCTCTGCACCCGGCTGTGAAGTACTCGATGGCCTGCACCTCGTGCACGCCCTCGCAGGAGTTCCGAAGCTTGGCCCAACGCGTGAGGTAATCGCAAGTCAACTCGTCGGGGCCTTGCACGCACAAGGAGAGCTAACGAGGCTTGGGAGGACGCTTGTACGTGCTGGTGAAGTTGCGGATGAATGCTTCGGTGAAGTCGACACAGCTGTTGATGCTGTGGGGCTTCAGGCTGTTCAGCCATGTCCCGGCCGTGCCCTGGAGCATGAGCGGAACGTACTTTACGGCGACACGCTTGCTGCTGTTTGCTATGCTGACAGCCGTGGAGTAGTCGACTAGCCAGTCTTCCGGCTTCACGGAGCCGGTATACTTGGGCGTGTCTCTTGGGAGCGTGAACCCTCTGGGAAAGGGCTCGTCTCGAATGCGGGGCCCAAAACAAGGCGGACCAAACTCGTCTTCTTCTTCCAGCGCCAGGGATCGGTGAAGCCGGTCGATCCGGTGGCAGGCGTCATTCTCTCCAACTCCCTCTCGCAGGCCAAGGCGGTCGCCGAGAGTCGGATGATCAACAGGCGGCGGGGAGACTCACCTCTCCCTTCGAGGAGGGGGAGGCGGACAGTCGTCCCGTCGTTCCACTGCTCTCGGGCGGCCATCTCGGTCGCGCTCTATGGTAATGCGAGTCCGACTGTGGCTGACAGCCGGATCCTTGTCTCTTCTTCCTCGGGTGCCGCCAGTCGGCGTCCGAGACGTCACGCCCTGATCTCGGCGAAGGTCATTGTTTTGCTGCTACGGCGCCTCCGTGCGGCAGCCGGCCTCGTTCTGTGCGGCAGCCGCGTCGAGGAGCCGCTGGACTCGCTCCATCATCAGGCGGCGTTCTTCGCCCTCGAAATTGTCCAGCTCGTCCGCCGCTGCCTGGGCGGCTCGGATGTTCTCCGCTGGTGTAGCGTACACAGGGCGGCTTGCCCCAAACAGGTTGGCGATGGCTACGCCGCGTTGCTGGACCGCGCCAAGGTGTCTGGGCCCCGCCGGGGCCGGTGACCCGCCGACGGCGCGATCCATCTCCTGCTGGTAGGCTTCTGACAAGCGTCTCATGCTGGACAGCTTCTTCGCGCCTTCAATGAGCTGAAGGCGGCGCGCCTCCAACGTCTCTGCGTCAGCGTGTTCCGGAATGGGCGCAGTTAGGTCTTGTAGCGCCGCGCCGAGTGAGTCATGCGCTCCTCCACCCGGGAGCTCATCATGACTCATGACGAGCACCTCGGTGACGGTGCTTCCGTCGCTCTCCGTGCGAGGGAGAGGTTCATCGTAGACCACCACATTAGTGGGGAACGCGTCGAGCGACGCGGTGTCGGAGTCGACCAGCATCGGGTCGGTGGATCCTACAGACTCCAAGTCTACGGCAGGCTCGCCGGAAACGTGGAGTTGATCGAGGAGGCTCGCGAGGAGGCTCTCGGAGCCACCCGTGCTTGCGTTGGATGCAGGTTCATCGGAGAGGCGAACCTCACCGACAAGTTCGGCCAGGCAGCTAGCTGCGCAGGCGATCTCAACGCCGCGCAGCGCGTCGGCGTAAACTCCGTCTGGCATGCCTGGCTGGCTGCGCTCGCCAGGGAGGAAAAGGGTTCCCGTCCAGAATAGGTCTTCGGACGGCGGTGCACCAGGCCCCACGGTGGGCGCCAAATGTCAGGGGTTAGGTGCGACATATGCCAAAGGATGGCTTATCATGGTGGGGGCGAGTAGAACGTCGCCGGTGCCTGGAAACGGGATGAGGCAAAGACATGCACGCCAGCGAATCTTACCCAGCTTCAGGGCTCTCCGGGGAGATAATACCCCTACTGCTGCTCTGCGGGGTCTCCGCATGATCACTATGGCAAAGTGCTTACACGATTTCTCCTTGAGCTGTTTCCTGGAGGTAGGAGAGGGAAAGGCTAGCTCTCTCCCTCCTATATGATCTGGTCTAGAACTAATGTATTCCAACCCTTTGCATGGGTGCCCTGGTGGGGTTTATATAGGCCTACCCCCCAGGGGTACAATGGTAATCCGGCTGGACGCGGGCCCAGCTGTCAGCGCCTCTGGCCTCCGTCTTCCCCGCCAACTGTTGGGGCCCGCCGACTGGTGGGCCCAGCCGACTGGCCTGGTACGGAGCCGACAGGCTGCATCCGCCGCGGGCGGGTCTTGCCGGCTGCTGATTACTGTAGCCGTGCTTCTGATGACACGAGCTTGATCATGGGGTCGTGGCAACAGCACCGCCGCCTGGCGGGCGATCACTATTGCCACTCTCCATCACATCTTGATTAATGGCGCGTGGGCCCCGGGGGAGGGCTCGGCCGACTCCCCGGGGCCGGCTCCCGACGGGTCCGACTGGTGGTCCTCTTGCCGTCTCCTAGGGTCTCACTAATTGGTGGGACCCGCTGCCTCTGGGTCGTACAGACAAGCCATCGTGGGTGCAGGGTTCGGTCCTGCGGTGCTAATGTTAGGGCCGGCATGGCAACAGCGCCACGCCGCACGGAGATCTTCTGGGGTACGGCGTGTTGTGGCCATGCCTGCCCTTGGTAAGGTGCGGGAGTGGGCTTCACTGTAGCCACTCCCCTGCCTCGTCCCACTTGATGAGGTCATGGGGTTTGTTGGAGTCGCAGGCCGACTCCCCAAAGCCGGCTTCTCTGGAAGTCGCCAGTCAGGAGTCGGTTTTCCCTGAAGTCGTCCCTGGGACTCGGCCGTGAATGGTCAGTCGGCCATCTTGCCGTCGACTTCTCGAAGGCGGCTCATCGTCCTGGGGTCTTGAGGGGCGCAGCCAGCCCCGATGTCTTGAAAGGTTCTGGGGCTCGGTTGGCCTACCCGGGGCCCATTACTCCGACAACATGCTTCTATGGTTACCACTCAAGTAGAACAAGTACTTAAAGCTCAAAATGATTTGCTCAATGAATTGAATAGTAAGAATAATGACTATGTTGTTGGAGTGGCTACTAGAAGTGGTAAAATGACTCAGGAACCTTTGTATCCTGAAGGCCACCCTAAGAGAATTGAGCAAGATTCTCAGAGAAATAATCCCTGTTCAAGAATTCATCCGATTAACTAGTTAACTTGCCGATTAATCCCTACTCATAGGGTCCCCGAGTAGCCGATTACCCGATAAATCGTCCGATTAATTGATTAAATGGCCGATTAACTTGCCGATTAGCCTATTAATCCCCTACTCACCAGCCGACTAAGCAGCTACCAGTTAACGATTTCCTCAACAATGGAAATAATATAGATGCACCTAGTCCTTCTAAAAGGAAGAAAAAGAAAAATGATAGGACTTTGCATGCTTCTAGTGAACCTGTTATTGATACACTTGAGAATCCAAATGATATTTATATTTCTGATGCTGAAACGCAATCTGGTAATGAACCTGAAACTAGTGATAATGTTAATGATAATGTTCATGTTGATGCTCAACCTAGCAATGATAATGATATAGAAATTGAACCTGCAGTTCATCTTGATAACCCACAATCAAAGAATCAATGTTATGATAAGAGAGACTTTGTTGCTAGGAAACATGGTAAAGAAAGAGAACCATGGGTTAAAAAACCCATGCCTTTTCCTCCCAAACCATCCAAGAAAAAGGGTGATGAGGATTTTGAGCGCTTTGCTGAAATGATTAGACCTATCTTTTTGCGTATGTGATTAACTGATATGCTTAAAATGAATCCTTATGCCAAGTACATGAAAGAAATTGTTACTAATAAAAGAAAGATACCGGAAGCTGAAATTTCCACCATGCTTGCTAATTATACTTTTAAAGATGGAATACCAAAGAAACTTGCAGATCCAGGAGTACACACTATACCATGCTCCATTAAAAGAAACTATGTTAAAACTGCTTTATGTGATCTTGGAGCCGGTGTTAGTGTTATGCCTCTCTCTTTATATCGCAGACTTGATTTGAATAAGTTGACACCTACTGAAATATCTTTGCAAATGGCTGATAAATCAACTGCTATACCTGTCGGTATTTGTGAGGATGTGCCTGTTGTGGTTGCAAACGTTACTATTTTAACAGACTTTGTTATTCTTGATATTCCCGAGGACGATACTATGTCTATTATTATTGGAAGACCATTTTTGAATACTGCAGGGGCTGTTATTGATTGAAACAAAGGCAATGTCACTTTTCATGTTAATGGTAATGAGCATACGGTACACTTTCCGAGGAACAACCTCAAGTCCACAGTATTAATTCTATTGGAAAAATTCCATCGATTATTTTTGGAGGTTTTGAATTTCCTCTTCCTACTGTCAAGAAGAAATATGATATTCTTATTGTTGGGGATATGCATATCCCCGTTAAGGTAACCTAGTGTTATTCGAAAATTCTCCGGTTCCATGTTATTCGGAATGAGTTTGTTAACAAGACTTGATCAACCTTCTTAATGGATTCCTTTTGATGATCATGAGACAGATGAAGTTAGAAAGCACAACCCCCTGTACCCTCCTTTTACTTTCTGTTATTCATATTAAATAAAATAAAAAATAGTATTTTCTATCTGTTATCTAAATTATCCGTGCAATATAAAAATACCCCAAAAATAAAAGTTCTCCAAATGCCCTGAAATTTAAATATGATTTTTTCTGAAATATTTGAGAATATTTGGCACTGAGAACACAGCAGGGGGGCATCCACATGGCCACGAGGGTGGAGGGTGCGCCCCCTGCCTCGTAGGCCCACGGTGGCCCTCCTCCACTTATTCCTGGACCCACACACTCCTTCTTCCTCCCTCAAACACCATTATCCAGTTCAAACCCGAGTCCAAGCTCATTTTGCTGCCATTTTCGATCTCCTTGCTCAAAGCACCTCTCACAAAACTGCTTGGGGCGATTGTTCCTTGGGATGTGACTCCTCCATTGGTCCAATTAGTTTTTGTTCTAGTGCTTTATTCATTGCAAATTTGTGCTGCCTAGGTGACCCTGTTCTTGAGCTTGCATGTCAAATTTATATGGTTCCAAGTAGTTTTGATGCATGATATAGGCTATAGGAACTTGTAGGAGTAGTTAATTTTGTTGAGTTTGGTTTACTTTTAATTGAAGTTACTAAAAATTTCAGAAATTTTTCAGAGGAAGAAATATGTTTAGGAAAATGTACCAAGGTGGTCCTTCAAGGAAGCAAGGACCCAGGCTTGCAATGTGTGATGCTAATGATGAGCCACCGAGGGATGCTCCAGTGTGGTCTTGTGAATGGCCTTCGGAGGACTTCATGGATCAAGCGGGAATTAAGGAAGAATTTAAGGCATATTTGCGTGACGCTGATCTTGTGAGCTTCGAGGAAGAAAAATGTCGTCAGTACCACTATCTCACTAGTTCCTTTGTGAGGAGGTTTGAATTTTCATCTTCACGTAATTCTCAAACTGTCATGTTTGATCTTTATGAAAATTCTTACACTATGGACTTAGAGGACTTTACCACTGCTTGCAAACTTCCACAATGGGGTAGTACTAGTGAACCTCGTAAATCTAAATTTATAGATTTTCTTGGTAGTATAACTGTGGGGGAATCTAGAGATATAGAACAAGCCACCATAGGGAGCATTCACTTTCCTGCTATACATTATTTTGCTCTCTTCATAGGTAGATGCATTAACGGTAAAGATGAAGCATGTCACATGTGTGTCCCTGACCTCAGCATTCTTAGGAGTGCTGTGTTAGGAGATAAATCTTATAATTTGGGAGCCATTGTTGCACGTAGGTTGCATCTTAATAGATTTAATGGAGATTTCTTTGGTGGAATTTATGCAACCCACATAGCTAATTTTCTTGGTATAACCATACATGAGGATGATATTGAGTTGCCTCCTGCTTATTTGGATTATGAGGCTATGGTTCATCATCAATCATCTTGCGCCTTTGATCTCCATCTCCAAAGTACCATCATGATGTCCATCGTAACCGACATGACACCATGATCACCATCATATTGATCTTTATCAACGTGTCATCACATGGTTGTCTCGCCAATTATTGCTTTTGCAACTATTGCTATCGCATAGCGATAAGTAAAGAATTATATGGCGCTTGCATCTTATGCAATATAGAGACAACCATAAGGCTCCTGCCAGTTGCCGATAACTTTAACAAAACATGATCATCTCATACAACAATTTATATATCATCACATCTTGACCATATCACATCACAACATGCCCTGCAAAAACAAGTTAGACGTCCTCTACTTTGTTGTTGCAAGTTTTACGTGGCTGCTACGGGCTTCTAGCAAGAACCGTTCTTACCTACGCATCAAAACCACAATGATTTTTCGTCAAGTGTGTTGTTTTAACCTTCAATAAGGATCGGGCATAGCCACACTCGATTCAACTAAAGTTGGAGAAACAGACACCCACTAGCCACCTGTGTGCGAAGCACGGCGGTAGAACTAGTGTCATGAACGCGGTCATGTAATGTCAGTCTGGGCCGCTACATCCAACAGTACCGCCGAATCAAAGTATGACATGCTGGCAAGCAGTATGACTATTATCGCCCACAACTCTTTGTGTTCTACTCGTGCATATAACATCTACGCATAGATCTGGCTCGGATGCCACTGTTGGGGAACGTAGTATTTCAAAAAAACTCCTACAATCATGCAAGATCTATCTAGGAGATGGATAGCAACGAGAGGGGAGAGTGTGTCTACGTACCCTCATAGACCGAAAGCGGAAGCGTTTAGTAACGCGGTTGATGTAGTCGAACGTCTTCGCGACCCAACCGATCCAAGTACCGAATGCACGGCACCTCCGTGATCTACACACGTTCAGCTTGGTGACGTCCCTCGAACTCTTGATCCAGTTGAGGCCGAGGGTGAGTTCCGTCAGCATGACGGCGTGGTAACGGTGATGATGAAATTACCGGCGCAGGGCTTCGCCTAAGCACTACGATGATATGACTGAGGCGTGTAACTACGGAGGGGGCATGGCACACGGCTAAAAGATCTTGGTGTGTCTTTGGGGTGCCCCCCTTCCCACGTATATAAAGGAGGGGGGAAGAGGAGGCCGACCTAGGAGGGGCGCTGAGGGAGTCCTGGATTAGGGGGTCTCTGGACAGCCGGACTATATCCTTTAGCCGGACTGTTGGACTATGAAGATACAAGATTGAAGACTTCGTCCCGTGTCCGGATGGGACTCTACTTGGCGTGGAAGGCAAGCTAGGCAATACGGATATGTACATCTCCTCCTTTGTAACCGACCTTGTGTAACTCTAGCCCCCTCCGGTGTCTATATAAACCGGAGGGTTTAGGTATGTAGGACAAGATACAATCATACCATAGGCTAGCTTCTAGGGTTTAGCCTCTCTGATCTCGTGGTAGATCAACTCTTGTAATACTCATATCGTCAAGAACAATCAAGCAGGATGTAGGGTATTACCTCCATCAAGAGGGCCCGAACCTGGGTAAACATCATGTCCCCTGCCTCCTGTTACCATCCCCCTTAGACGCACAGTTCGGGACCCCCTACCCGAGATCCGCCGGTTTTGACACCGACATTGGTGCTTTCATTGAGAGTTCCACTGTGTCGTCACCATAAGGCTTGATGGCTCCTTCGATCATCGCTAGCGATGCGGTCCAGGGTGAGGCTTTCCTCCCCGGATAGATCTTCGTATTCGGCGGCTTCGCACTGCGGGCCAATTCGCTTGGCCATCTGGAGCAGATCGAAAGCTATGCCCCTGGCCTTCAGGTCAGATTTGGAAACTTGAACTACACGGCTGACATCCGCGGAGACTTGGTCTTTGACGGATTCGAGCCCATGCCAGACGCGCCGCACAATCACGACGAGCAAGACGTAACTCTGCTGTCGGATAGTGTTCGGGAGATTGCATCCGCAGCTACTCCGGCCTTTAATCCAGAGCAAATCGCGCCGTCCGAGAGCGGAGGGATATACCCCGCCATAGAAGCCGCACTCTCAGTGGTGATAGAGCCAGATACTGACTTCACCCCTTACGAGAGCCGTGTCGCCGAACCACTGGATTCATCTCTGGCCACGGACTCCGAGCCGCCTACATCCGTGCATGTCAAATCCGACGTGGCGCTGATCATGGAGTTCACCTCCGCGGATATCTTTCAGCACTGACCTTTCGGAGATGTGCTAAATTCATTAAGGTCTCTCTCCCTGTCAGGAGAACCTTGGCCGAACTATGTCTGGCTAGAATGGGTTGCGGACGACGAAGAAATTCACTGCCCACCCACCACCCACTTAGTAGCCACTGTCGACGACTTAACCGACATGCTCGACTTCGACTCTGAAGACATCGACGGTATGGACGATGATGCAAGGGACGAACAGGAACCACCGCCCACATGGCGCTGGACCGCTACTTCATCACATGACGTATACATGGTGGATGCACCCAGAGAGGGCAATGGCAAAGAGATAGTGGAGGATGCACCCTCCAAGCAACCCAAGTGCCGACGTCAGCGGCGACGCTCTAAGTCCTGCCATAGCAAAAGCAGCGATAACAGCGCAAGAGGAAATAATAGTCCACGCGACTCCGGAAGAAACGACAACTGCACCACCCCGGTGGCAGAACACGATCAAGATGCAAACCGCAAACATCATACGGATCCGACGTCCGAACATGATGACGCCAAAGATAAGCCTCATCAATCCCCGTCTAGGGAAGAAAACAGTCCGGACAAAGATGCATGCATCATCCCGGAAACACACTTGGAGCAAGAGAACCTCCGCACAAGGCTTATTGCCACAGCGAGAAGCCTGAAGAAATAGAAGCAAAGGCTCAAGGTCGCACACGATACGCTCAACAGCAAGTGGAACAAAGTAACAAAGTACGGGGAAGTTACCATAAAAATAGCTATCCAAAGCGCAAGCTATTACCGGAATTCGACGATGAGGCCTTAGAGCCCATACAGCCGAAAAGTGATACGGCCAACCGGCCGGATCCACCACCTTGTGAGCGTGATAGAGCGGCTAACAAGGCGCGCACAAGTCAACACACGATTTACGTGAGAACTTGCACCAAAAATCCGGTGCCACTAGATCCATCTACGGATCTAGGAAGCGTGCTATAGTACACAACCAACACCGAATACTATAACCGTCCGAACACCATGGCGCATCCCAATACAGGGGTGCCGCACACCCCTTATGTTTCACTGATGAGGTGCTAGATCACGAATTCCCAGAGGGATTCAAACCGGTGAACATAGAGGTGTACGACGGAACCGCAGGCCCTGGAGTCTGGATAGAGGACTTCATCCTCCACATTTCATATGGCTCGTGGAGACGATCTCCATGCCATTAAATACTTGCCCCTCAAGCTTAAAGGGCCAGCTCGACACTGGGTGAAAAGCCTCCCCGAAAACTCAATTGGAAGTTGGGAGGAGCTCGAGGACGCTTTTCGGGCCAATTTTCAAGGGACTTATGTCCGACCTCCGGATGCATACGATTTAAGTCATATAATCCAACAGTCCAGAGAGTCCGCCCGAAAGCTTTGGAACAGTTTCCTCACCAAGAAGAACCAAATTGTCGACTGTCCGGACGCCGAAGCCTTAGCAGCTTTTAAACATAGCGTCCGAGATGAATGGCTCGTGAGAAACCTTGGTCAAGAAAAACCGAGAACAATGGCAGCCCTAACAAGCCTCATGACCCGCTTTTGTGCGGGTGAGGACAGCTGGTTGGCCCATAGCAGCACCAGCGACCCAAGCACATCCGAAGTCAGGGATGGCAATGGTAAACCACGACGCAACAAAAACAAGCGTCGAAATAAAGAAGGTAGCCCAGATAACACGGCGGTAAACACCAGATTCAGGGGCTGACACCAGGCCAGCGGAAAAAGCCTTCCAAAGGCAGCAGAGAAGGACAATCTGGCCTAAACAAAATTCTTGACAAACTCTGTCAAATTCACGGCACCCCAGACAAACCTGCAAATCATACCCATCGAGAATGCTGGGTCTTCAAGCAGGACGGTAAGGTAAACGCCGAACACAAAGGGGAAGAGACACCAAGCGAAGAGGAGGATGAACCTCGCCAGCAAAACGCCGGACAGAAAAAGTTCCCACCAGAGGTTAAAACACTAAACGTGATCCATGTGACAAAGAGGAGAAGCAATCATGCACTCCGATGCACACACGCCATAGAGCCCGTCACCCCTAGGTTCAACCCCTGGTTGGCTCGCCCGATCACTTTTGATCATAGGGATCACGTTACAAATATCCGGCGCAAGGGATTGATGGACTTGGTGTTAGACCCAATAATAAATGGGTACTAGTTCACACGGGTCCTCATGGACGGCGGCAGTGATCTAAATCTGATATATTAGGACACAGTCCGCAAAATGGGGATAGACCCGACACAAATAAGCCACAGTAATACTACCTTCAAGGGAGTAATACCAGGCCAAGAGGCCCGCTGTATGGGCTCTCTACTACTAGAGGTGGTATTCGGTTCTCCCGATAACTTCCGAAGCGAAACATTAACTTTTCACATTGCTCCATTCCGAAGTGATTATCAAGCACTACTCGGAAGGGCGGCTTTCGCTCGTTTTAACGCAATACCGCATTATGCTTTTCTCAAGCTCAAGATGCCCGGTCCACGTGGCATCATCACAGTTAGCGGAAATACCGAACGTTTTCTATGCACGGAAGAGGACGCGACGGCTCTAACAGCCGCACACTAGACGGCCTCACCAACCAGAAAAATGGCAGGTTGTCAAGAGCACAGACATGGTCAAACAAGTCCGACGTTCCATCATATATGCATGAGATTGGTCTTCAAACCCTCATAAACGATACCAGGGGCTTCCCGCGTATAACCAGGGCCAGCCCAACTCAATTTGGCTTCTCTTGAATTTTGATAGTTCATTGATAATAACCAATTCTTCTTTTTGGCACGGCAACTTTCACTTAAGTTCTTTCCTTTTGCAGATGAAAATCGTGCTACACCCATCCAGGACACAGCACAATGGAGACACAGGCGCAGACATGCAGCAGGGACCCGCCCAAATGATTCTTTTTAGATTAAGACCCTGCGTAAACCTTTTTTACTGTCTCTTGTTGCTCACATCCTCTGGATACTCCACAAAACCGAGAAGGATGCTGGCGTTATTGGCATGTGGCCACGCCAGAATTTTGCACGTACCTGGACACATGGGGTTTCTTATTAAGGGCATTGTTTAGCCCGGCATATGTTATATAGACCGAACACCTTAGGGAGTGTTCGGCGTCGCGAGTTTGGCCCTATATGCATCAGCTCCGAATCATGTCTTTGGTCAAAGGTTGGGTTTACCCGGCTCCCACGTTTTGGTACCTTACGTTCTGTTATATCGGCTAAGGTAGCACTCGGAGAACTACTGCGATTGTGCCCTGGTTCATCCGGATGAGCAGCTCAGTAGAGAAAGCCAAAAACTGACTGTCATGATATAGCAAGAGACCGGTCAACCACTTGATGAGTCATCAGAATCTTCGGGATTCCTCCGCATTAATGAAGGGCCGTTTCCCGGTCATGTACGCACGCGCCCCGTATTCGGACGAGCGTAGAAGTACCAGGCGCTATATAGTAGTCCCACTGTCAAACTCCTATGGCTAAGTGAAAGTGTTAAAGCAATATAGTCCGATTGCCTCGTTCGCTGTGCTATCACCTCCTTAACGGACCAAGATGTTGGATCAAGTGTGGATATGCATCTTTTGCAAACACCCCCGCATTATATGTGTGGGGCAGAAGCCGACGACTGCAAACTTCCAGGTTATACACATATATATATATATATACATAAACGGCCGCACAGGAGGCACCATAGTACTTTCAGGCAAAAATATAAATACAACCTTGATAATTCAATAAAACATTGTTTTTACAAATGGAATACATGTCACTTGAACATAACATTCTTCGAGCACTGAGACTCTATTGAACGAGTGCCTTCAAGAACTTATTCAAAGTAGTGCTCGGCAGCCACTCGGCCTACGGCCGAACCCTGTGTCGCAACAGTGGTGGCCTCCATCTTCGCCCAGTATGTCTTGACACGGGCAAAGGCCATCCGCGCACCCTCTATGCACGCCGATCTCTTTACAGCATCGAGGCGTGGCACAACACCAAGGAATTGTTGCACTAAGCTAAATTAGCTATTCGGCCTTGGCCCTCCCGGCCATAGGTGATCCACAACGCACCTCATGGCAAGTCTGGACAACCTATGGAGCTCGGCCCACTCGGCCAATCGCTCATTCAACAACAGCGGATGGACTGGAGCATGGAACTGTGACCAGAACAGCTTCTCCACTTCGGGACCTTTTTGCTCCTTGAAGTACTCGGCCGCATCAGCAGCACTTGCAGGCAAATCCATGTACGCGTCCGCAGAACTCCATAGCCGGTCCAGAGGAGCACACTTTGGATCTCCGAACTTAGTCCGCAACAAGAAGGGCTTCCCAGACACGATATCTGCAGCTTGATTCAGCTCCTCCTTCGTCGCTCTAATTTTGGAGCGGGCTTCCTTGGAAGCCACCCGGGCCTTCTCCAGGTCCGTCGCCTTCGCCCGGTTTTCTTCTTCAAGAAGCTGGTAACGGTCAGCGGCATCTTTTAACTCTACAACCATCTTGGCTATTTTTTCCTTGCCCTCGCAATGCGCGGCCTATTCGGCCCTTCAATCTTCGGCCGCCTTTAAAGCGGCCGCATTGCTACTCCTGTCTTGCTCCTTGGCTCGGGCAAGCTCCGCCCGAAGGGTCTCCATGGTGGCAGCTCCATCTGCAGTCACAACATATTAAAGATACTGGCATCATGCTACTCTTATTATGTGACGATCACCAGAAACATCACTCACCCTGTGCCTCGTCAAGCCGCTTGTTGACAAGCACGATGTCGGCATCTGCCGCATCAGGTTGCCGCTTTAGCTCGGCAAACCCGTCAGTCCGGCTAGCCACCGGAGCTTCAGCCACCTGCACATAAGTGCAGTCTGGTTATTACCTAGGACTATGATCCTTTGTTTGCCGCCGTTTTCGACGACAACCAGAGTCTCAGGGGCTACCATCTGCACAGGGCATATCTAACATATGCGGTACTATTAAAACCATATATTATTTCACGTATCTCGAAGCCTTTCAGCAGACTCATAAAGGCTTCATGCAAACCGCTTTTAGCGGATGAAATCCTTTCAATTACCGTACCCATTAGTGTACGATGCAATTCCGAGACGGCATCTTGCCCCAGAAGATCCTTCAGCATGCCCGACCGCACACTGTACGGACCCTTGCTGTCGCTCTCCTTAGGAGCCGGATACTGGGGACTCCAGGAAGCCAATGGGTTATCCTCTGGCCCTAGTGGATCCGGAGATACCCTTCGCGACGACACTTCAAGGTCGCCCGCTTCTTGAGCCAGGGTGTCCGGGGGAGGCGTTTCGCTCTCCATCATCTCCGGAAGAAGATGCCCCGAAGATGAGCTCTGTCGAGAAGGGCTGCGATCCGGACTACAATTTATAAGCATCGGTTATTGTCTTCGGAAATAAGGTAGGATGTTTTCACTATTAAGTACTTTTTGATTACTTACGGCTCGGTAGAGGGCTGATCCCCGCGCGGACATTGTGCGGCAAGAATACCCTCCGAGGCAGGACCCTCTGATGAAGATTTCTTCTCCCGTTTGGAAACCTTGGTTTCCGGATCTTCAGAGGTAGTCCTCTTCCTTCCCCGGGGAGAGAGGATGTCAGCTTCTTCCTTCTGATTGTCCTCCCTTGCGGAGGTGCTCATTCCCCCGTCTGGAATAAGTAGCGAGTGAGGCCCGCTCTCGCCCTCTTTATTCCCCCCATCATCTTCCTTTGAGGACACTGGATAAGGCACCGGCTCGAGCATCTTGTCCAATACCGGATTGTCTAAGCCCTAAGGAAAGGGGGCCGAACATCTAATCATCATCGCCTTTGTTATCTAGTCCTGGTCAAAAGGCGGCTCTTTAGAATGATACCATGATAAATAAAAGGACAACATGTTCGGCATGGGATTACTTACTTGGGCAGCTGGGCGGTTGCAGCTCAGGCCCACGTCCTCAGTGGTGTCCGGACACTCTATTTGGGGTCTAAAGAACGATTTGTACATCTCTTCGTGCGTCATGCCAAGGAAATGTTGAATAGCACGCGGTCCTTCCGGGTTGAATTCCCACATGCGGAGGGGCCAGCGTTTGCAAGGCTGGACTCGACGAACCAGCATAACTTGCATTACCATAACCAGACTGAAATCTTCCTCGAAGAGATCTCAGATACGGCTCTGCTGTATTGGCACGTCCTTGGCTGGACCCCAGCTCAGCCCCCTGCTGATCCATGACATCAATTGTGGTGGGGGGCCTGAGCGAAAGGTGGGGGCAGCTACCCACTTGGCACTTCGGGGAGCTGTGACGTAAAACCACTCCCGCTGCAACAATCCAGACACCTCCGGAAAGGAACCCTTCGGCCATGGAGCGTCAGCAATTTTGCTTATTAAAGCACCTCCGCACACTGCGTACTGCCCCTCGACCGTCTTCGGCTTCACATTGAAGGTCTTGAGCCATAGGCCAAAGTGAGGGGTAATGCGGAGGAGGGCCTCACATACGACAATAAATGACGAGATGTGAAGAAGGGACTCTGGGGCCAGATCATGAAAATTCAGCCCGTAATAGAACATAAGACCCCTACCAAAGGGATCCAGAGCGAGGCCTAGTCCTCGGAGAAAGTGGGAGATGAACACATCGCTCTCGTTGGGTTCGGGAGTAGGGACGACCTGCCCTTGGGCGGGCAGCCTATGCGAAATTTCGGCGGTCAGATATCTGGCTTCTCTCAACTTCTTGATGTCCTCCTCTGTGATGGAGGAAGGCATCTACTGACCTTGAAGGTTGGATCCGGACATAGTTGAAGGTCCGAAGCACCTGACTTGAGCTTTGGGTGTTAGAACTCGAGCCGGGGGAAGGATTCGATTGAGCGCGGGAGAGAAAAAGGAAAAATCCTTGTCCCCTTTATAAAGAGGGTGAATATCAGGTGTCCTCCTCCTGGCCATTTGGGACTTACCTAAGATCTAGGAGTCATACCAACAGGCATGGTTGGGTTACCCACGTTTTTATTGATGAGAATCCCGTGATAAGGGGAACACGATCTCCGCTTTGACAAGACATGTCAAGGAAACCGCCTCGCATTATGTGCGGAGCTGGTTAAGAAAAATGGTTGTAATAATGACCGGGCCGTGGCGTGATGTCATGCTGTCAAAACGTGTTAGCAGATTAGATTTGTGGAAATATTATTCTCTCTATGGCGGTATGTGGAACTTATTTTATAGGGTCAGACACTATCCTTGTATTCAAACTCTTCCATGGTGTATTTGGAGGAGGAACCCTCCTTGCAATGCCAAAGACAACACTGCGCGCCGGACTCATCGTCATTGAAGCCTGGTTCAGGGGCTACTGAGGGAGTCCTGGATTAGGGGGTCTCCGGACAGCCGGACTGTTGGACTATGAAGATACAAGATTGAAGACTTCGTCCCATGTCTGGATGGGATTCTACTTGGCGTGGAAGGCAAGCTAGGCAATACGGATATGTACATCTCCTCCTTTCTAACCGACCTTGTGTAACCCTAGCCCCCTCCGGTGTCTATATAAACCGGAGGGTTTAGGTCCGTAGGACAAGATACAATCATACCATAGGCTAGCTTCTAGGATTTAGCCTCTCTGATCTCGTGGTAGATCAACTCTTGTAATACTCATATCGTCATGAACAATCAAGCAGGATGTAGGGTATTACCTCCATCAAGAGGGCCCGAACCTGGGTAAACATCGTGTCCCCTGCCTCCTGTTACCATCCGCCTTAGACGCACAGTTCGGGACCCCCTACCCGAGATCCGCCGGTTTTGACACCGACATGCGCTGTTGGGGATATAACTATTGAGTATAAACCGCCCAGGAGGTGCCGGGTTATGCTCGTGATGACTACCAATATTGAAGCCCATGAAGACATAAGAGGATGGCGACTTACGAGTGAGACTTAGTAAGAAGGCCTAAAGCCCGAAGGCGGATTACGGCCCATAAATGTAAACCGCCATATGAGTATGACTTGTATTGTAAGATAGGAAAGAGTAGATACGAGCCGGACTTGTTTATGAGCCTGCCGGGAATCTATGAACCGTCGGGCGTCAACGTGTGTATATAAAGGGACGACCCGGCGGCGGTTTGACGACAAGAAACAACAGATCGAGAGCCGGGTCAAGCGTATTCACACCCTGCTCATTGAAACCCTAGCAATACCACCTCTAACTGGATTAGGCTTTTACCTTCACCATAAGGGGCCGAACCAGTATAAAATCCTTGTGTCCTTTGTCCTGATTAACCCCTTTAAGCTAACCTCATCGTGATGGCTCCACGAATAAGTCCTCACACTAGAACATCTGCCGTGACAATTCCATGACAGTTGGAGCCCACCGCGGGCCTATCACACGATGGTTTCAAGTTCTTAGAGGGCAACTTCGAAGGGATGAAGGGATACACCATGGGCCGGATGACCAAGAGTCGCCGCGACAAGCTCTACATCGACGACGCAGGCTAGGGCCCCGAGGCCGGCTCAATTGTGTACGGGTACCGGGTCCCATTCGGCGGAATTCACGTCTTCATAGGCAAGATCGGTGAACCGGGCCATGAGCCGGACATCTGCACTAACATCATCGAGACGGCTCAGTGTGCGAGACCAGCCCGGGTTCGGCCCGCCATGAATCATGCCTTCATGGGATTCATCCATGGAGCGGAATCTGACGATAGATCGGCATCTGGTGGTGAGACCGTCATTTACTCTGATGGCGAGTCATCCACCGGTGAGACCGAGTCATTGTATCAACTGCCAATACGGCCGGCTTGGGGACTGTTCCGATGGCAATAGTATTCCGGACCCCTGCGAGCCACTGAACTGGGTTGCAATCTTCATGGCTGGCACACAGCCCGTACAACACTCATCGAGTGTAGTGGATCTGATTTTTGAGTCAGCAACGGCAGCGGCTGTCGGGGCAGGAGGCCCTGAGCGCCCGCCGGCTCAGGTCTTAACCGATTTACTAGATAAGATGATAGCGCTGTTAACAGCGGTGGTTAACCCGGTGGAGCAAGATCAGCATAATGTGGAGGTTGTGAAGTTGCGTGATGAGATAGCACATGCCAAGGAGGAGCCAAACGTAGAAAACGCTAGGATGGCCAAGGAGCGGGCTGCTTTGGATGCTCAGGCACAACGAATTCAGTCACAGTCTTACCAGCTCATGCTAGATCAGAACGCTTCAAACAAAGTCATGAGGAGGAGACATCAAACTCGGCTGTCGTCGGTTTATGAGGCAAGAAATCTCTTTAACATGCCAGGAGCAGGAACCAGTAACTCGGTAGTGGTAAATCGAGTCGAAGCACCTGGAACGGGTTTGCCGGTTCAGCCACGCACGATGGACCCACCTATTTAGAACAATAACCCGCCGCAGCACGTGCCGACGCCACCGGGTCATTATTCTAACCCTTTGGATAACATGATCGCTATGGCGTCACTATTGGCGGCTCTCCCGGTTGATGGCGAGTCGCCGACGGCGGTTGAAACACAGAGGGCTAGAGAGCTTCTTCAAACAGCACTGACTCAGCAGCAGGCTTATTCTTACAGTAGTGACAGGATTCACTCCACCCCTCACTCGAGTCAGAGTTACAGCAGACATATTGATGAGCCGGCTGTCTCAAGCAGTGGACGGAACCATAACCCGCCTCATGGACATAACCCGGCGGGCGAAGGTGCTGATGCACAAAATGTAGTGGATCAAAGAAGAGCACGCCGAGAGGCTGAGCTGGCGACACAGTATGCGGCCCATCAACCTACTCCGGTTCGTCCAACCACTTCTGTGGAGCCAGGTGTGACCTTTAGAAATTTGGGCGTGCCATGCTTAGTACCGGATCTACGTAATGAGCGTCTGCCCAAGGATTTCAAGGGTCCTCGCAAGGTGCCTAACTATATAGCTGATTTAACTCCCGAGGCATGGATTGAGAGTGATGAGATGGCCATGGAATTGCTAGATGTCAGCAAGGTTGCATGTGCTAAATATTTCCCCTGATGTTGGAGGGAACGGCCCGCACTTGGTTGAACGGGATCCCTGCCAATTCCATCGGGTCATGGGCCGAGTTAAAGGCCCGGTTCATCCAGAACTTCAAGGATACATGTAAGGAGCCTATGTCAATTGTGGATTTAGCCTCCTGTGTCCAAGAAGAAGGTGAGTCGACAACCCATTGGGTGCGCCGGGTCTCAACAATCCTGCACTCGTCGGATCGTATCAATGCAGACTCAGCGGTGTTGATGTTAGAGAACAATTGTCGTTTCACGCCCCTAAAGCAGAAACTAGGGCGGCTCAAACGCCACTGCAATGACATGGGGACACTCATGGCGGCTCTGGTCAATCTTGAGGATCCGGTGTCAATCTTGAAAAGAGGTTAAATCAGCCCTGCCCAAGACATGGTACGCGAGGAAGACCATCCGGGCACCTCTGGAAGGATTGTTACATGATGTAGGAGTACAAGAATTCCAATCTTTTTCAAGACAATCATGGGCCAGGCGGTGGTTCAGGATCCGGCTCTCACGGACCGGGTTATCGCAGTGGCGGTTCTAACTCTGGATTTCAAGGAAATCAAGGTAATCACGGCAACCAGGGTGGTTACGGCCAGCAGAATAATCAGGGGAGTCAACAGTAGCAACAGTCTGGTCATCAGAGTAACCCGAAGTAGTTGAATAGTGGGCAGTACCACGTCTTCACCAAAAGTTTATACAAATGGGATCAGAAGCTTCATAAGAGGGAGGTGAACGCTGTTGAACCGGCAGTTCCTCGTTACTTGCCCTGGTCTGAGCAGCCCATCATGTGGAGTCGGGAAGATCACCCGCCCCAAGTTGATAATCCGGGTCACTTGGCTTTGGTGGTCGCACCTCAGATCGGAGGGTATAATTTTACCAAGGTACTCATGGACGGAGGGATCAGTATCAATATCCTTTATTATGAAACTATCCGTCGCATGGGGTTGACTGATAAAAATCTTAAGCCGTCAAACACTGTTTTCCATGGCGTGGTGCCTGGTAAGTCGGCGTATCCAGTTGGTAAGATAGCTCTGGAAGTTGCTTTTGTTGATGACCATGACTCTAGGTCAGAGACATTGACCTTTGAAGTGGTCAAGATCCACAACCCATATCACGCTCTGTTTGGACAGCTGGCTTATGCTAAGTTTATGGCGCGGCCTTGTTATGTGTATCTGCAGCTCAAGATGCCGAGTCACAAGGGAACCATTACAGTGCATGGGAGTCATAAGATAGCTCTGGAATGCGAAGAAGGTGATGCGGCTTATGCTGAGTCGGTTTGTGCAACAGAGGAGTTAAAATTTTATAAGGAAAATGTTGATCCGGCAGATATGACGTCTTTGAAAAAGCCAACTACAGAGCTTGATCCGGTCTTGAAGTTTAAATCGGCAGATGATACCAAGATGGCACTACTAGGGAAAAGGCTAGCAGCAGCGCGGGTTTTAGACCTATCAGTAGTGCGGGGTGGTGCGCTACTGATAAGGCGCTACAACTAATGAATAGCAGTAGCGTGCCTCCACCCACACTACGGCTAAATCGACTTATTAGCAGTGAGTTTCAGGAGGAGCGCTGCTGGTAATTAGTAGTAGCGCTTCTCTCTGCCCGCGCTGCTACTATTATTTCGTATTTTATTTCTTTTTTATTTCATGTTGTTTTCGTACACCTTTACACAAATTTTCATACAACAGGAATTTACAAATTGTTTTTACATCATAATGAGTTATTACATCACGGGGTGAAAGAACCGTGTGGACTAGTTTCTAGTGGACGGACATCCACTTGAAACTAGTCCGTGGTTCTTTCACCCAATGATATAATAAATATTATCATCATCATCATCATATCATTAACAACTTATCATCATCATCATATCATTGTTCACTAGTCGTAATCACAAGTACTCCTCACATCTTCAACTCTAACACATTGTATCACATAATAAACATATTGTACCTCATAGGACCTACTACATTCTCTTAGGACCTACTATATTCTCTAAGGTAAAATAGCAAAAAACAAGATAGCCCCTCGCTCTCCATTATGGAGAATGCAGATTATCCTGTCTCCAATTCTTGCCTTTCGCTTAATGTTGCTTCCAAGAACCTCCTTACGAATGTCCAAACATTTTTTCCACTCTTTGATTAGCATGTGTTCATCGGTTTCAGAAATTCGATATGCATAGGTGAGATCCATAGGATGACCTGGCTATAGGTTCATAACTTCAAGGCGACCATTGTAATACATTAGATGAGGCACACAATCCATCGGGATTTTCTGTTGAAAAACATAGTAATAACTTCGTAGTTAGCAATGATGTACTAGTTTTAGAAGTATGCAAAAGATGCATGGATGTCGTAATAGTAAAATATCTTACTAGGGTATCTCCATAGAAGTTATCGTGGTTCAACACGTGCACTGGTGGCACGTATTCACCATAATTTGGAGGAATTCGATAATAGGTATTGTAATTCTCAAAAAAAGTACAATAAGCAATCAGATGATTTTTCTCCTTATAAGTTAATTCGGAGCCATCAGTGTAGTGGGTTTTGTCTACCATCTTCTGCACGTTCTTTGAAGATTCAAAATAAGCTGTCAATGGAAATAAGCTGTCAACTATTTTGAAATAAACAATATAAATTAGTTAATAACTATGTTTGAGAAACTCACATTGCGGTAGAATCGGAAGCGTATCAACAAGGACCCAAATGTCCATATTGTCTTGCTCGATGTCAGGATCACCAAGATCCATGCTGACAATCATACCCTCATAAAAACCATACATTTTGCAAAGTGCTTCCCAATTTTGGCAACCAAAATGGGTTACGCTCTGAGAATTGTACAGATTTACTTCAAAATCGATATCATGATGGGTCCTTAGGTGTATTTTCTTTGTTTGAAAATTTTCATGGTCTTCAAAACCCATCCTCTCCAAGACATAGCGTCTTGCATGGCATGGGATAAGCTAGTCGAATTGTAAAAGATGAAAATTAGACATTGAAATAGTTGAAGTCATGCTTAATTATGAAAAAAACATTTGTCGTTGTTGCGTACCGTTTCAACATCGAAGGTCTCCTCGAGCTTAATGCTGAAGCACCGATCTTCATCCAGCTGAACGAACCTGTCGCACATACCTCGATCATCGTGGCACCAACTGCACTCCCCCGGGAGACTGTCGTCATCCGAGTACAACATTTCCTACATTCATAATTCAAAGATTAAACTTGTACATATTCTAGCACAAGTCATGCCAGAATTCGTGGAAAAATCCGGCATGACCTTTGCTAAAAAAGGACATATCGAGCGCCTGAAATTTGCCGGAATGGAAATTAATCAACACTCCGGCAAAACATAGGCCACTCAGAGGTGTAACCAAAACATGAAATAATTGCTTAAACTAAAAAATAACACCAAATATGGCATGTTCAACTAGTTCTATTAATTCAACTAGTTCTGTTAATTCAACTAGTTCTTACTAAATATAAACTTAGTATAAAAAGAAAAAAACTAGTTCTTTCTAAAAATGAAGTAGTTCAGCTAGTTATTAATTTACTTACTATACTAGTTCAACTAAAACTTAACTAGTTCAACTAAAACTAAACTAGTTCTATTAATTCAACTAGTTCTTACTAAATATAAACTTACTATAAATAGAAAGAAACTAGCACATCTAATTAACATCTAACTACTACATCTACTACTAATTAACATGTACTACTGCTAATTATACAACTAGTTTACCATCACTACTAGTAATTAATATCCACTACTTCTAAAAATCATTATCTATGAACCCTAAATTAACATCTACTACTACTAAAATCATCTACTAACTAAGCAAAGAGAGAGGGGGTTGGGGAGGGGTGGGGGGCTTACAGAGGGAGAGACGGTGGCGGGGAGGTGCTCGGCGACGGAGGGGCGGCGAGGGCGGGCTCTGGATCGGGAGGGCGGCGGTCCTGGGCGGTGGGCTCGGCGGGCTCGGTCGAGGACGGCGGCGGTGAGGTCGAGGGCGGTGATAGTGTGGTCGAGAGCGGTGGCGGTGAGGTTGAGGGCGGGCGGCGGCGGCGGCGGTGAGGGCACAGGCGCGCTCGGGCTCGAGCGGCGGCGACAGGGAGTAGGGAACAGGCCGGGGGGGGGGAAAGGAGGACTTTTAGCGAAATTTTGATGCGGGGGGTGGTTAACTCGAACTAGCAGCAGCACACGTACAGAGAAAACGCGGCTATAGGCTAACTTAATCTACAACATGTTTTGGGGAAACAGCTACTGGCTAATGGAAGCAGTTATTTTCTTTTTTGTTTAGTAAAAAACATCAAAATATATACATTGGTCATCCATTGATCTTTGTGTATAATCTTAAATAGTCAACATGAATCCTCACTATACCCTGTATAGGTACAGGCGAGGATTCATATTGCAACCACAAATCATACACATATAGTTCCAATGAAGACAAAGTGCTTGAGATAGGTTGAGAAGCAACATATTTAAGGGTGGTAAAACACCTTGTTCGCTTAGCAGTAGGGACTAAACTTAATTAAGTTGCGGTCCATACTTAGCCAAGCAGCGAGTTTTGAGCAAAAACCGCTGGCTACTAAGTCTTTAGCAGTAGCGCGTCCACGGGAGGGCGCTAACTACTATATCTAGCCTGGAGGCACACCGTGGCAATTATAGTAGTAGCCGCTCTTTTCACACCTAGAAGCGCTACTGCCTACTCAGTCCATTTAGCAGGCGCTCTTTTCCTAAAGCTCGTTGCTTGCTTAATTAGCAGTTAGCGTCTGTTTTAGACCGCGCTGGCTGCTAAGATTCTTGTATAAGGTTTTCCCCTAGTAGTGTGGTTGATTTTGTTCCTGGCGATTCATCCAAGTTGTTCAACATCAGTGCTAACCTGGATCCGAAATAGGAAAGTGCACTCATCGAGTTCATCCGTGAGAACCAGGACATCTTTGCATGGAAACCTTCAGACATGCTAGGTGTATCGAGGGAACTCGTTGAGCAAACTCTTAATATTGATCCCAAGTTTAAACCGGTCAAGCAGTTTCTTCGTCGCTTCAACGAAGAGAGGCATAAGGCCATTGGTGAAAAGGTAGCCCGGCTCTTGGTGGCTGGGTTTATCATCGAGGTGTTTCATCCTGAGTGGTTGGCTAACCCAATGCTGGTACTTAAAAAGAACGACACTTGGCGTATGTGTGTGGATTACATGGATTTAAACAAGGCTTGTCCGGCTGATCCGTTTGCTCTCCCTCGTATTGATCAGATTATTGATTCTATGGCGGGTTGTGAGCGTTTGAGTTTTTTGGATGCTTATTCTGGTTATCATCAAATCAAGATGGCAGTTAAGGACCAAGAGAAGACATCCTTCTACTATGTGTCTATGCCTTTTGGGCTCAAGAGTGTCGAGCAACTTATCAGAGGTGTGTGCAGAATTGCCTTCATGATCAAATTGGGCGCAATGTTCATGCTTATGTGGATGATATTGTGGTAAAATCCAGAGAGAAGGAGACATTGATAGACGATTTGAAGGAAACCTTTGATAATATCCGGGTTTATAAAACGAGGCTTAACCCGGCCAAGTGTGTTTTTGGTGTACCGACAGGCAAGCTCTTGGGTTTTCTGGTGTCTAACAGGGGCATTGAAGCTAATTCGGAGAAGATCAAGGCCATCACTTCTCTAGCTAAATCGGCATGTCTCAATGATGTGCAATGTCTAGCGGGTCATATTGCGGCGTTAAGCCGGTTCATAAGACGGTTGGGAGAGAAGGCTATCCCCAAGTATCAGATGATGAAAAAGACTGATAATTTTGTCTGGAGTGATGCTGCTAATGCGGTGTTTGAGGAGTTGAAGAAGCAGCTGGCTGAACCACCTGTTCTGGTTGCTCCTGTTGATAAAGAGCCATTGTTGTTGTACGTGGCTGCCAATGCCCGGGCTGTTAGCGTAGCTATTGTGGTGTAACACAAGGAGGCATGCAAGGAATATCCGGTTCAAAGGCCAGTTTACTACATCAATGAGGTGCTTATTGAGTCCAAGCAGAGATATCCGCACTGGCAGAAGCTTGTATATGGGGTGTTCATGGCCAGCCAGAAGCTTAAGCAATATTTTCTGGGTCATCCCATCACTATGGTTAGTTCTGCTCCTTTAGGGGACATTATTCAGAATAGAGAAGCCACAGGTCGAGTAGCCAAGTGGGCTATTGAGCTTGTGAAGGAAATATGCCCTAGAGGCAATAGTAAAGTTATTATTTAATTTCCTTATTTCCATGATAAATGTTATATTCATGCTTAGAATTGTATTAACCGGAAACATATACATGTGTGAATAACATAGACAAACAAAGTGTCGCTAGTATGCCTCTACTTGACTACTCGTTAATCAAAGATGGTATGTTTCCCTAACCATAAACAAGGAGTTGTTATTTTATTAGCGGGAGTCACATCATTATAGTGAATAACTGATTGGACATGACCCATTTCATAGCTTAGCACCGATCGTTTAGTATGTTGCCTATTGCTTTCTTCATGACTTATACATGTTCCTATAACTATGAGATTATGCAACTCCCGTTTGCCGGAGGAACACTTTGGGTTCTACCAAACGTCACAACGTAACTGGGTGATTATAAAGGAGCATTACAGGTGTCTCCAAAGGTAGATGTTGGGTTGGCGTATTTCGAGATTAGGTTTTGTCACTCCGATTGTCGGAGAGGTATCTCTGGGCCCTCTCGGTAATGCCCATCACTTTAGCCTTGCAAGCATTGCAACTAAATGAGTTAGTTGCAAGATGATGTATTACAGAACGAGTAAAGAGACTTGCCGTAACGAGATTGAACTAGGTATTGGATACCGACGATCGAATCTCGGGCAAGTAACATACCGATGACAAAGGGAACAACGTATGTTGTTATGCGGTCTGACCGATAAAGATCTTCGTAGAATATGTAGGAGCCAATATGGGCATCCAGGTCCCGCTATTGGTTATTGACCGGAGACGTGTCTCGGTCATGTCTACATTGTTCTCGAACCCGTAGGGTCCGCACGCTTAAGGTTACGATGACAGTTATATTATGAGTTTATGCATTTTGATGTACCGAAGGTTGTTCGGAGTCCCGGATGTGATCACGGACATGACGAGGAGTCTCGAAATGGTCGAGACATAAAGATTGATATATTGGAAGCCTATGTTTGGATATCGGAAGTGTTCCGGGTGAAATCGGGATTTTACCGGAGTACCGGGAAGGTTACCGGAACCCCCCGGGAGCTAAATGGGCCATGATGGGCCTTAGTGGAAAAGAGAAGAGGCAGCCCTACATGGGTTGTGCGCCTCCCCCTTCCCCTAGTCCTATTAGGACTAGGAGAGGTGGCCGGCCCCCTCTCTCTCTTTCCCCCTCCGCGAATCCTATTCCAACTAGGATTGGGGGGGAATCCTACTCCCAGAGGGAGTAGGACTCTCCTGGCGCGCCACACCTTGGCCGGCCAGCCTCCCCCCTCTAGTCCTTTATATACTGAGGCAGAGGCACCCTAGAACACACAAGTTGATCCACGTGATCTATTCCTTAGCCGTGTGTGTGCCCCCTTCCACCATAGTCCTCGATAATATTGTAGCAGAGTTTAGGCGAAGCCCTACTGCAGTAGTACATCAAGATCGTCACCACGCCGTCGTGCTAACGAACTCTTCCCCGACACTTTGCTGGATCGGAGTCCGGGGATCGTCATCGAGCTGAACGTGTGCTGAACTCGGAGGTGCCGTAGTTTCGGTGCTTGATCGGTCGGGCCGTGAAGACGTACGACTACATCAACCAAACGCTTCCGTTGTCGATCTACTAGGTATGATCACACTCTCCCCTCTCGTTGCTATGCATCACCATGATCTTGCGTGTGCGTAGGATTTTTTTGAAATTACTACGTTCCCCAACAGTGGCATCCGAGCCTAGGTTTTATGTGTTGATGTTATATGCACGAGTAGAACACAAGTGAGTTGTGGGCGATATAAGTCATACTGCTTACCAGCATGTCATACTTTGGTTTCGCGGTATTGTTGGATGAAGCGGCCCAGACCGACATTACGCGTACGCTTACGCGAGACGGTTCTCCCGACGTGCTTTGCACAGAGGTGGCTTGTGGGGTGACAGTTGTTCTCTCAACTTTTAGTTGAACCAAGTGTGGCTACGCCCGGTCCTTGCGAAGGTTAAAACGGAGTCTATTTGACAAACTATCGTTGTGGTTGTGATGCGTAGGTTAGATTGGTTCTTGCTTAAGCCCGTAGCAGCCACGTAAAACTTGCAACAACAAAGTAGAGGACGTCTAACTTGTTTTTGCAGGGCATGATGTGATGTGATATGGTCAAGACATGATGCTGAATTTTATTGTATGAGATGATCATGTTTTGTAACCGAGTTATCGGCAACCGAGCAGGAGCCTTATGGTTGTTGTTTTATTGTATGCAATGAAATTGCGATGTAATGCTTTACTTTATTACTAAGCGGTAGTGATAGTCGTGGAAGCACAAGCTTGGCGAGACGACAACGATGCTACGATGGAGATCAAGGTGTCACGCCGGTGACGATGGTGGTCACGATGGTGCTTCGGAGATGGAGATCACAAGCACAAGATGATGATGGCCATATCATATCACTTATATTGATTGCATGTGATGTTTATCCTTTTATGCATCTTATCTTGCTTTGATTGACGGTAGCATTATAAGATGATCTCTCACTAAATTATCAAGAAGTGTTCTCCCTGAGTATGCACCGTTGCAAAAGTTCTTCGTGCTGAGACACCACGTGATGATCGGGTGTGATAGGTTCTACGTTCAAATACAACGGGTGCAAAACAGTTGCACACGCGGAATACTCAGGTTATACTTGACGAGCCAAGCATATAAAGATATGGCCTCGGAACACGGAGACCGAAAGGTCGAGCGTGAATCATATAGTAGATATGATCAACATAATGATGTTCACCATTGAAGACTAATCCATTTCACGTGATGATCGGTTATGGTTTAGTTGATTTGGATCACGTGATCACTTAGAAGATTAGAGGGATGTCTATCTAAGTGGGATTTCTTAAGTAATATGATTAATTGAACTTAAATTTATCATGAACTTAGTCCTGGTAGTATTCTGCAAATTATGTTGTAGATCAATAGCTCGCGTTGTTGTTTCCCGTGTTTATTTTGATATGTTCCTAGAGAAAATTGTGTTGAAAGATGTTAGTAGCAATGATGCGGATTGGATCCGTAGTCTGAGGTTTATCCTCATTGCTGCACAGAAGAATTATGTCCTTGATGCACTGCTAGGTGACGGACCTATTGCAGGAGCAGATGCAGACGTTATGAACATTTGGCTAGCTCAATATGATGACTACTTGATAGTTTAGTGCACCATGCTTAATGGCTTAGAATCGGGACTTCAAAGACGTTTTGAAACGTCATGGAGCATATGAGATGTTCCCAGGAGTTGAAGTTAATATTTCAAGCAAATACCTGAGGTTGAGAGATATGAAGTCTCCAACAAGTTCTATAGCTAAAAGATGGAGGAGAATCGCTCAACTAGTGAGCATGTGCCCAGATTGTCTAAGTACTACAATCGCTTGAATCAAGTGGGAGTTAATCTTCCAGATAAGATAGTGATTGACAGAATTCTCTAGTCACCATCACCAAGTTAGTAGAACTTCGTGATGAACTATAATATGCAAGGGATGACAAAATAATTCCCAAGCTCTTCGTGATGCTGAAATCGACGAAGGTAGAAATCAAGAAAAACATCAAGTGTTGATGGTTAACAAGACCACTAGTTTCAAGAAAAGGGCAAAGGGAAGAAGGGGAACTTCAAGAAGAACGGCAAGCAAGTTGCTGCTCAAGTGAAGAAGCCCAAGTCTGGTCCTAAGCCTGAGACTAAGTGCTTCTACTGCAAAGGGACTGGTCACTAGAAGCGGAACTACCCCAAGTGATTGGCGGATAAGAAGAATGGCAAAGTGAACATAAGTATATTTGATATACATCTTATTGATGTGTACTTTACTAGTGTTTATAGCAACCCCTCAGTATTTGATACTGCCGGGGTGCTGATCCACGTGCACCTATGGGACCGGCGGGCCGGGTCCCTTTCGGTTCGGCGGGGGCGGAGATCGTATAAAGAGCAAATCGAGGCAAGCACGCGAGCGATTTACCCAGGTTCGGGCCGCACGGATGCGTAAAACCCTACTCCTGCTTTGTGGTTTTGTATTGATTTCGAGCTCGGGAGCGCGGAGTGCTACAGTACACACCAGCGGGTAGCAAGACCGAGCGTGAGTGTTCGAACTGGCTCTCCCCCCCCCACGTTGCACACGGGCCTCCTTTTATATGCTCAAGGGGCTACCGACAGGTGGCAATGGAGGTATAGGGCAAAAATGGAAAGGTGCTGTGGTAGGCACAGCTACCTGCTACAGTGTATCATACCTAACCTTGACGGCAGGGGACAAGGGCCTTAAATGCCCGTCTGTGTCGCCTAAACAGTGCGAAAAGGGACCGCCAGGGACGCCACCGTTCACCACGATGGCGATCTTGTCAGCGCCGCTTGCCACCGCATGTCCCTAGCTGCACAGCCTTCCGCCACGTACGCCTGGAAGGGCCCCAGAGCGACACGTTGGTGGATGCGCTGGAGCGCGGGCGCGAAGAGGTGGCTTGCCGCGGCAAGCGCCTTGCCGCGGTTGTTGTCTTGTCGCGTCCGGGAGCTTGTCGCTCACCGGGTCTTGCCGGAACGCGTGGTGCGCCGCGGCAAGTTCCTTGAAATGCCTTGAGTGGCCTTCCCGGCAAGCTCCTCTTGCCGGGGTCTTGGGATGCTTTTGTTAGCCTTCCCGGCAAGCTCATCTTTCCGGGGTCTTGTCTTCTTGGCTTGGACACTTTGTTCTTGAATGGCTCCAAAGGAACCATGGAGGATCTTGGCGGTCACCCGGCAAGCCTTGCCACGGGACGCTGCGACTGCCCGTGCACAAGTTCGGGATACTAGGGTACCCCTACTCTAGTACACCGACAGGAGCCCCCGGGCCTGGGCCATACACGGTGCCGAGCGCTGTTAGGCCAGGCCCAAAGCAGGGCACGGGCACGCGCGGCCTAGGTTACGCCGTATCTCACTCCGTATCCACCGCGTCCTCCCCGAACGGCACGCGTTGAATGCGGCGTCGTGGGAGAGGTCGTGGGGGTTTCTTTATTCGGAAATGCGGAACGTCCGCCCCCTCCCCCTTTATAAGCAGGGGAAACAGGGGCAGTTGGCCCACTTGCCCGTTGCCGTTCCCAATCTCAGAAATCTCGGCCGCTCCCTTGCCTCCCCAAAGCTGAGAGAGAGAGAAGCGCTCCGCCCCCCATCGCCACTAGCACCACCAACGCCGTCGACCTCCTCCACTACTTCCGCCATGGCTCCAAAAGCCGACAAGGGGAAGACCGTGAAGACGACCGAGGTGCAGCGGCTCGCGGCGCTGCGGAAGGAGCGGTCCGTTTCCCCCCCAAGCTCGGCGCGAAGGAGCTGAGGGAGAACTAATATCTGTTCTGGTCGGCGGAGACGCGCGCGCATCCGCGCACAAAGGTTCTCCCCGCCGCCGCTTGGAAGAAGGCTCCGAATGGGTACCCCTTCTTCGCATTGTTCTTCTATTGCGGGCTCTGCCCGCCCTTCTATGATTTCTTCTGCGACATCATGAACACCTACAGATTCCATCTCCTTGACTTCACCCCCAACGCCGTCCTGACAATGGCAGTTTTCGCACACCTCTGCGAAAACTTTGTCGGAGTCCTTCCCAACGTAGCCCTCTTCCGCCACTTTTTCATACCCCGAGTAGAGAGAGGAGAGCCTCTATCCGGCGGGATTGCCTGGATCTCAAGGCCCGGCTAGAAAGAGACCTATCTGGAGGGAGAATTCCGCGGCAAGTGGGAGGAGTGGAGAGCTGATTGGTGCTGGATTGACGAGGAGAGCCCGCAGCCATTTACCGTCCAACGCCGAACCCCAGTAGCACGCGGCAGCGATTGGAGTGACATGGCTCCGGAGGACGCCAGGCTGAAGATTGCCGTCACCAGGATCCTGCGCCTGAGGCTTGCCGGGCTTACTGTTCGCGCTGTTGGCGCAGACTTCCTTCGCCGCCGCATCGCCCCCCTGCAGGAACGGGGGAGGCCCACTTGGGAGTTCAAGAACGCGGCAGACATCATGAGGCTGCGGCCAGGCCTCAATTACAACTTCACAGTCCTGGAGCTCAACGCGATGCTGCAGGAGCTGTTCAAATATGACCCCCAGCATCCCGAGGTGTTCAGGTTGCCGGGGGGCGTCGTTCCTTTGTGCAACAATTCCGCGCTCGACCGCATCCGTGCAATGATGCCGGAGTGCGACTCGCACGGGATTGTGCCAACTTGGCAGGAGCCTGCAGACGAGGTCGTGCAGCAATTCTTCGATGACTTGGTGGAAGTGCCAATCCGCCTCGACGAGAAGGACGGCCTCACCCGCGACACCACGGATGCGGAGATGGCGCTCATCGCCACTAGGCTGGAGGAGGCAGCGGCAGCCGCAGCCGCAGGCGAGTTCGGGTTCACTGTGGAGGAGGCCGATGCAGCAGAAGCGGCAAGCCGTGCCGAGCGAGGGGAGCCTGCCGGCAAGAAGGGGCTTGCCGGGCAAGACACCGAGCCGAGCGAGCCCGCCAAGGACGCGAGCAGCTCGTTGCAAATCGACTCTTCTTCCACCTCGTCTTCAGACAGCCCACCAGAAGCAGAGCCTCCATCCCCACCAAGAAGGCGTCTCCGCAAGGTTGGTGATGTGGCGGAGCGGCAAGTGGGCCAACAGTCGCCACGCCGCGTGACACGCTCGACCACGGCAAACACCGTTGCCGCGGGAGCGCCTCATGCTACGACGGCAACTGGAGCGGAGTCTAGCCGAAACACCGCTTCAGTCCCTGCCGCTACTCACGCCGCGCCGACAGCCGGAGCAGGGTCGTCTCAAACCGCCGCCACTGCTCCCGCCAAGCGGCCAAGGGAAGCTTCTCCTCCGCCTCCTCGCTCCGGGCGCGCGCCAGGCTTCGACTTCTCCGCGTTAAGCTCCGACGAGGAAGAAGAAGAAGAGTAAGCTTCTCTTGTTGTACTTGCATTTCTTCAGTTCTTGCTGTTGGTCTTGTTTCTCACTTGCTTTTCCCTGAATCTGTTCCTCTTTAGGACTCTAGCCCAGAGAGCGGCAAAGAGAGCTAAGGCCCCTGTGATTATCATCGAGGACGAGCCCACTGCGACAACAGGTGGCGCGCCCGAGAAAACCTTGCCGGAGCCGGCGACTTTCCTCCATGGCAGCCCCTAGCGTAACTGTGTGAATTATTTGCCGCGGCGAGGCGCGCATGGGTACTTGTCTTTGCTGATATCTGCTTGTTGACTTGTGTAGGAGCCGAGCAGCCCCACCAGGAGCCAAGGGAGAATCCCCCGACAAGGGAGAATTCTCTGACAAAGTAAGGGCGCTAGCGGCTCACTTAAGTTGCTGAGCGGACTCGAAGCAAAGTAAGGGCGCTAGCAGCTCACTTAAGTTGTTGAGCGGACTCGAAACAAAGTAGGGGTGCAACTAGCTATCAGTTGGTTCCTCCGCACACAGGTTTCCCATACAAAGTGTGGTCGTTCAAGGGAGATAACTTAAAATTTAAAAAATTCGATTGCTCAAACTTTGGCAACTTAGCTTTTCTGTTGTTTGCTTCCCGGCAAGGCGAAACTTTCTTGAACGACGACTGGCCCATACCATCCATCGTCTTCTCCTTTCCCCCCGGCAAACTTGTGGGCGAAGGGAACCTTGCTTTCAAAAGGAAGAAGAGACAATACAGATATGGAGCTTTATGGCTCGTTATTGCTTACCGTGGAGTAGGTGCTGCACAAAGTGTCAGATCATATATGCCAGAAAATAGAAAGCATAAAATTGACAAAATGTGCGGAGCACATGAGCTTTACTTATGCACGGGATCTGCGCCCGGCTTTGTACAAAGGATTACATGCAAAAGCGGCAAGACTTGTACAAAAGGTGGTTGCCGGAACAGGTTCCGACAACCGCGCCTTACGGGTAAAACTTACGAAGATGCTCAATGTTCCAGGAGTTGCTCACCGGAATGCCATCTTCGGTCTCAAGGCGGACAGCGCCAGGCCTAGTGACTCGTTTCACCCGGTAAGGGCCTTCCCACTTCGGCGTCAACTTGTTGGAATTCTTGGCGGACTGAACGCGCCGAAGAACAAGGTCGCCTTCCTCGAGACTTCTGACGTTAACTTTGCGGCTATGGTAGCGGCGCAAAGCTTGCTGGTAGCGAGCAGCTCGCACAGCAGCCTGAAGACGGTCTTCCTCAAGGAGCAGCGCGTCATCTTGTCGCAGCCGCTCTTGCTCGACCTCATCATAAGCGAGCACTCGAGGTGACCCGTATACGAGTTCCGTGGGGATAACTGCCTCTGCTCCATAGACTAGAGCAAAAGGTGTTTGTCCAGTGGCTCGATTTGGCGTCGTTCTGATCGACCAAAGAACCACCGGCAGCTCCTCGATCCAGTTTCTTCCGCACTTGTGCAGCCTGTCGAAATTTCTGGTCTTGAGCCCGCGCAGCACTTCAGCATTTGCCCTCTCCGCTTGACCGTTCCTTCTCGGGTGAGCAACAGAAGCGAAGCAGACCTTGGCGCCAAGATCTTGGACGTACTGCGTGAAGGTGCGGCTCGTAAATTGCGTGCCGTTGTCGGTGATTATCCTGTTAGGGATCCCGAAGCGGCAAACAATCGACCTGAAGAACTTGACTGCTGACTGTGCTGTTACCTTCCTCACTGGTTCCACTTCCGGCCACTTTGTGAACTTGTCGATTGCAACGTACAAGTACTCAAAGCCCCCGACAGCTCGGGGAAAGGGGCCGAGGATGTCGAGCCCCCAGACCGAAAATGGCCAGGATAAAGGGATCGTCTAGAGAGCTTGAGCTGGTTGGTGTATCTGCTTGGAATGAAACTGACATGCTTCACACTTGGTTACTTGTGCAGTTGCATCCTGGAGGGCTGTTGGCCAGAAGAAACCTTGCCGGAAAGCTTTACCGACAAGTGCTCTTGCGCCAATGTGGTGACCACATATGCCTCCATGTATTTCTGCCAACAGCTTTTGTCCATCTTCCCGGGGAATACACTTCAATTTCACACCGTTGAGTCTTCTTCTGTACAGTGTCTTGTCGACAAACTGGTACATACTTGACTGCCGGGCTACTCTCTCCGCTTCTTCTTGCTCTTCGGGAAGTCCTCCTGTCTGAAGGAAATGGACAATCTGCTGTGCCCATGCTGGAGCCTGTGGCTCGACAACAAGGACTAAAGGCAAATCTGCTGCTGCGGGAACATACGCTTCCACGGCAAGAACCTGCGGCTCTGCCGGAGCTTGACGTTCCCCAACAAGCTTGCCGGAGCAAAACTTGTCGGGAGCTTCTGCTTCAACGGAACAAACCCCAGGGCTTGCCGGAGCATCTTGCTCCTCAGCGCTCTTGGTGTTGATCTTGGAGACTGCTGCGGGAATATCCGCTTCTACGGCAAGAACCTATGGCTCTGCCGGAGCGTGACGTTCCCCGGCAACCTTGCCGGAGCAAAACTTGTCGGGAGCTCCTGCTTGAACAGAACAAACCCTAGGGTCTGCCAGAGCAGACTGCTCCTCAGCACTCTTGGCGTTGATCTTGGGGACCTTCTTGGCGGCGGCTTCGGGAAGCCCTGCCGGCAAATAGTCACCAGAAACCAACTTCCTCTTCTTGCTCTGTCCAGTTGAAGGCGTTACGGACGGCTGAGTCAGCTTGAGCACAAAGATCCCTGGTTCCACAGGTAACTTAAGTGCGGCACACTTTGACAGGCCATCTGCAATTGCATTTTGAGCTCTTAGGACATGCTCCATTTGTAGGCCGTCAAAGTGTTCTTCTAGCTTTCTCACTTCGTCGATGTAAGCTTCCATCAACGGACTCTGATAACTCTTGTTTACTTGGCGGACGACAAGCTGTGAGTCACCCCTGACAATGAGCTTCTTGATCCCAAGGTCTGCCGCGATCCGGAGACCGGCAAGCAAGCCCTCATATTCTGCAGTATTGTTCGTTGCTTGCTCCTTGGGGAAGTACATCTGGACTACGTACTTGAGGTGCTCACCGGTGGGTGCGGCAAGCAGCACGCCAGCGCCGGCGCCTTGCAGCGAAAAGGCACCATCAAAGTACATCAGCCACTCTTTGCCTGCTTCCTTGTCGGGGATGCTCGTTTCTGGAATTTCTTCATCTGGTGTTGGCGTCCATTCCGCTATGAATTCTGCCAATGCTCTGCTCTGGATAGTTGACGTGCTTTCAAACTTGAGGCCAAATCTTGACAGTTCCAGTGCCCACTCAACAATCCTGCCTGTCACTTCTGGATTCTGCAGTATCCTCTTCAGCGGAAAGCGAGTGACAACTGTGATCTCATGTGCTTGGAAGTAATGGCGCAGCTTTCTCGAGGCCATGAGAAGGCCGAAAAGCAATTTCTGCACACCAGAGTACCTTGACCTAGCCCCCTGCAGAAGGGAACTGACAAAGTAAACTGGGCGCTGCACCATCTTCTTGTGTATCTCGTCGTGTATCTGCGCAGATCCATCTTTGTCGGGACCAGAGCTTGTCGGGGAAGCTCCCTGCTTGTCGCTAGATGCGCTTGCCGCGGTTGCTGGCTCATCATCTGCCTCCCTCTCTGCTACTAACGCAGCACTAACCACTTGATTGGTTGCCGCTATGTACAGCAGCAACTTCTCTTGTGGCTTAGGTGCGACAAGTATTGGAGGGGAGGACAGGTATCTCTTCAGGTCTTGTAGCGCAGCCTCCGCTTCCGGAGTCCATTTCATTGGACCTGCCTTTTTCAATAATTTGAAAAACGGCAGGGCGCGCTCAGCAGACCGAGAGATAAACCTGCTGAGAGCAGCCATGCAACCGGCAAGTTTCTGTACATCCTTGACGCGCTTTGGTGCTTGAATCTGCTCAATGGCCTTGATCTTGTCGGGATTGGCTTCAATTCCCTGCTGAGACACGAAGAACCCGAGAAGCTTGCCGGAGGGAACTCCAAACACACACTTCTCTTTGTTGAGCTTGAGGCTGATCTTGCGCCGATTTGCAAAGTCTCATCTAAATCTTGAATCAGGGTGCCTGTCCTTGCTCTTGACCACTATGTCATCCATGTAGGCTTCCAACATTTCTGTTGTATTGGGCTCAAGAGCGACATGGACTACCCTTGCAAATGTTGAACTAGCATTTTTTAAACCGAAAGGCATCCGTATGAAACAGTACGTGCCACATGGAGTAATGAATGCGGTCTTCTCCTCATCCTCTTCTGCCATGAAGATCTGATGGTATCCTGAGTATGCGTCAAGAAATGAAAGCTTCTCCTCCGGAGGTGGCTGTCTCTTTGCTTTCAACCCTTGAAACCAGTCATCCACTTCGGTTTGCACGATCTTCGCGTTCTCCTCCGGGGTCCTCTCGTATGGTAACTTCTCTGGAGTCTTCAGAGAAGGACCGAATCTGTATGTCCTCCCGCCTCTGGCTGTACTGCTAGACGCCGACCGAGCAGACGGAGCGGTTGTCTTCTTTACTTGCTTACGAGGCGGAGGAGAAGGACTACGACGCGCCGGAGCAGCCGGAGCGGCGGCAGGTCTCTTCCGCCCTTGCTGACGAGGCGGAGAAGGAGGAGGCTGGCTGCTCGGGCGCGTCGGCGCAGGCGGAGAAGGAGGCGGAGTGCCGCCACGCGCCGAGAAGGAGCCGGTCGAGTGCCCTGATCGTCACTCGCCGGAGGAGGAGGCGGTGGAGGAGGCGGAGTGCCCTGACTCGCCGGAGGAGGAGGCGGTGGAGGAGGCGGAGTGCCCTGACTTGCTGGAGGAGGAGGAGGAGGAGGCGGAGGCGTCCAGTTCGGAAGGTTGATGAGCTCCTTCCGCCATAGGCATGGAGTCTTCAGAGCAGACCCTAGTCTAGTCTCCCCTTCACCGGTAGGGTGGTCAAGCTGGAGGTCCTCAAATCCCTCCGTTATTTCATCCACCATCACCCTAGCATATCCTTCTGGAATCGGCCGGCAGTGAAAAGTTGGGGAACGTGTCAGCTTCCGAACGCGCCCGACCATGGCTCAAATGATGCGCCGTAGCACGATTCCGGCCGTCTCCGGCGTTCGGCCGCCGTGGATGGCCTCGCCGGCGTTGCTTCGGCACCGGCGCTGACCTGGCACCGGCGGGGCCCGCCTCTTGGTCACTGCCTGTGGCCCCCATGGACCCAGTTGACCACGAACTATGCTAACTGGCACTCAGTGCCACTGACACGCGGGCCTCACCGCTTAATCCTCTAACTAAAATGTTTTTTATAATTATAATTAATTAATTAGTTAATGAGTCATTGATAGGTGGGGTCCAGTAGCTAATTAACTCTGATTAGTTAAAATAAAACACTGTTAGCCCCTATGTCTATGACAGTTGGGACCCACTAGTCAGTTTGACCTGGTCAGCCGCCCTGCTGACTGCTGATGTCACTTTGATGTCAGGATGATGCAATAAACCTTTCTGTTAATTATATTTAATTCTAGAAAATGTTTAAAACTTTGAAAATTCATAGAAATTAAACCGTAGCTCAGATCGAAAAACTTTATACATGAAAGTTGCTCAGAAAAACGAGAAGAACCCAAATACGCTACCCACATACCTGTCAAATGCCTCTAACTATATGAACATGGAACATTCCCCCTCTGGTCATCTGTCTGACACAGGTCCGGAACCGGGAAAACATTCCCGGTTGTTTCCCCCCTTTACATATATCGTGTAGCCATACCTTAGGTCACACCTGGCACAACATATTGCCATGTTATGCTTTGTGATGCTTTATATTTATTGTTTATTCCCCCTCTTGTCTCCAGTAGACCTCGAGACAGATGTTGATGCCCTTGTGATCGACTACGTCGATGACGACACTTCTTCCTTTTCAACAGAGCTTCCAGGCAAGCAAACCCCCGTTGAGAATTTCGATATCGCCCATTTATTTCCCTCTCATGCTTGCACTAGAACTGCTACTGCTTTTTGTATGATCCTACTCTGATGCATAGCTTGTTTTTGTTGGGTTTTGTAGTAATTTCAAAAAATTTCCTACGCACACGCAAGATCATGTGATGCATAGCAACGAGAGGGGAGAGTGTTGTCTACGTACCCACGCAGACCGACTGCGGAAGCGTTGACGCAACGTAGAGGAAGTAGTCGTACGTCTTCACGATCCAACCGATCAAGCACCGAAACTATGGCACCTCCGAGTTCGAGCACACGTTCAGCTCGATGACGATCCCCGGACTCCGATCCAGCAAAGTGTCGGGGAAGAGTTCCGTCAGCACGACGGCGTGGTGACGATCTTGATGTACTACTGCTGCAGGGCTTCGCCTAAGCACCGCTACAATATTATCGAGGACTATGGTGGCTGGGGGCGCCGCACACGGCTAAGGAATAGATCACGTGGATCAACTTGTGTGTTCTAGGGTGCCTCTACCTCAGTATATAAAGGACCAAAGGGGAGGGAGGCTGGCCGGCCACAAGGGGTGCGCCAGGAGAGTCCTACTCCCTCTGGGATTCCCCCCCCAATCCTAGTTGGAATAGGATTCGCGGAGGGGGAAAAGAGAAGGAGGGGGCCGGCCACCTCTCCTAGTCCTAATAGGACTAGGGGAAGGGGGAGGCGCGCAGCCCATGTAGGGCTGCCTCTTCTCTTTTCCACTAAGGCCCATCATGGCCCATTTAGCTCCCGGGGGGTTCCGGTAACCTTCCCGGTACTCCGGTAAAATCCCGATTTCACCCGGAACACTTCCGATATCCAAACATAGGCTTCCAATATATCAATCTTTATGTCTCGACCATTTCGAGACTCCTCGTCATGTCCGTGATCACATCCTGGACTCCGAACAACCTTCGGTACATCAAAATGCATAAACTCATAATATAACTGTCATCGTAACCTTAAGCGTGTGGACCCTACGGGTTCGAGAACAATGTAGACATGACCGAGACACGTCTCCGGTCAATAACCAATAGCGGGACCTGGATGCCCATATTGGCTCCTACATATTCTACAAAGATCTTTATCGGTCAGACCGCATAACAACATACGTTGTTCCCTTTGTCATCGGTATGTTACTTGCCCGAGATTCGATCGTCGGTATTCCAATACCTAGTTCAATCTCATTACTGCCAAGTCTCTTTACTCGTTCTGTAATACATCATCCCGCAACTAACTCATTTAGTTGCAATGCTTGCAAGGCTTAAGTGATGTGCATTACCGAGAGGGCCCAGAGATACCTCTCTGACAATCGGAGTGACAAAACCTAATCTCGAAATACGCCAACCCAACATGTACCTTTGGAGACACCTGTAGTACTCCTTTATAATCACCCAGTTACGTTGTGACGTTTGGTAGTACCCAAAGTGTTCCTCCGGCAAACGGGAGTTATCTCATAGTTCAATAGGAACATGTATAAGTCATCGAAGAAAGCATTAGCTACATACTAACGATCGGGGTGCTAAGCTAATGGATGGGTCATGTCAATCAGATCATTCTCTTAATGATGTGGATCCGATTATCAAATAACCAACTCATTGTTCATGGTTAGGAAACATACCATCTTTGATAACGAGCTAGTCAAGTAAGAGGCATACCTAGTGACACTAAGTTTGTCTATGTATTCACACATGTATTATGTTTCCGGTTAATACAATTCTAGCATGAATAATTAAACATTTATCATGAATATAAGGAAATAAATAATAACTTTATTATTGCCTCTAGGGCATATTTCCTTCAGTCTCCCACTTGCACTAGAGTCAATAATCTAGTTCACATCGCTATGTGATTTAACAGCAATAGTTCGTATCACCATGTGATTAACACCCATAGTTCACATCGATATGTGATCAACACCCAAAGGGTTTACTAGAGTCAGTAATTTAGTTCACATCGCTATGTGATTACAAAGAGTACTAAGGTGTGATCATGTTTTGCTTATGAGATAATTTTAGTCAACGGGTCTGTCACATTCAGATCCGTAAGTATTTTGCGAATTTCTATGTCAACAATGCTCTGCACGGAGCTACTCTAGCTTATTGCTCCCACTTTCAATATGTATCTAGATCGAGACTTAGAGTCATCCAGATCTGTGTCAAAACTTGCATCGACGTAACTTTTTACGACGAACCTTTTTGTCACCTCCATAATTGAGAAATATTCCTTATTCCACTAAGGATAATTTTGACCGCTGTCCAGTGATCTACTCTTAGATCACTATTGTACTCCTTTGCTTAACACAGTGTAGGGTATACAATAGATCTGGTACACAGCATGGCATACTTTATAGAACCTATGACTGAGGCATAAGGAATGACTTTCATTCTCTTTCTATCTTCTGCCGTGGTCGGGCTTTGAGTTTTACTCAACTTCACACCTTGTAACACAGGCAAGAAACTTTTTCTTTGACTGTTCCATTTTGAACTACTTCAAAATCTTGTCAAGGTATGTACTCATTGAAAAATTTATCAAGCGTCTTGATCTATCTCTATAGATCTTGATACTCAATATGCAAGCAGCTTTACCAAGGTCTTTCTTTAAAAAACTCCTTTCAAACACTCCTTTATGCTTTGCAGAATAATTCTACATTATTTCCGATCAACAATATGTCATACACATATACTTATCAGAAATGATGTAGTGCTCCCACTCACTTTCTTGTAAATACAGGCTTCATCGCAAGTCTGTATAAAACTATATGCTTTGATCAACTTATCAAAGCGTATATTCCAACTCCGAGATTCTTGCACCAGTCCATAGATGGATCGCTGGAGCTTACATATTTAGTTAACACCTTTAGGATCGACAAAACCTTCTAGTTGCATCGTATACAACTCTTCTTTAGTAAATCCATTAAGGAATGCAGTTTTGTTTATCCATTTGCCAGATTTCATAAAATGCGACAATTGCTAACATGATTCGGACAGACTTAAGCAGAGATACGAGTGAGAAAATCTCATCGTAGTCAACACCTTGAACTTGTCGAAAACCTTTTGCGACAATTCTAGCTTTGTAGATAGTAATACTACTATCAGCGTCTGTCTTCCTCTTGAAGATCCATTTATTTTCTATGGCTTTCCGATCATCGGGTAAATCCATCAAAGTCCATACTTTGTTCTCATACATGGATCATATCTCAGATTTCATGGCCTCAAACCATTTCGCAGAATCTGGGCTCATCATCGCTTCCTCATAGTTCGCAAGTTCGTCATGGTCTAGTAACATGACTTCCAGAACAGGATTACCGTACCACTCTGGTGCGGATCTCACTCTGGTTTACCTACGAGATTTGGTAGTAACTTGATCTGAAGTTACATGATCATCATCATTAGCTTCCTCACTAATTGGTGTAGTAGTCACAGGAACAGATTTCTGTGATGAACTACTTTCCAATAAGGGAGCAGGTACAGTTACCTCATCAAGTTCTACTTTCCTCCCACTCACTTCTTTCGAGAGAAACTTCTTCTCTAGAAAAACTTCGAATTTAGCAACAAAAGTCTTGCCTTCGGATTTGTGATGGCAGGTGTACCCAACAGTCTCCTTTGGGTATCCTATGAAGACATATTTCTCCGATTTGGGTTTGAGCTTATTAGGATGAAACTTTTTCATATAAGCATCACAACCCCAAAGTTTAAGAAACGACAACTTTGGTTTCTTGCCAAACCACAGTTCAGATTGTGTCGTCTCAACGGACTTAGATGGTGCCCTATTTAACGTGAATGCAACTGTCTCTAATGCATAACCCCAAAATGATAGTGGTAGATCGGTAAGAGACATCATAGATCGCACCATATCTAATAAAGTACAGTTATGACATTCAGACACACCATTATGCCGTGGTGTTCCAGGTGGCATGAGTTTATGAAACTATTCCACATTGTTTTAATTGAAGACCAAACTCGTAACTCAAATATTTTACTTCTGCGATCATATCGTAGAAACTTTCATTTTTGTTACGATGATTCTCCACTTCACTCTGAATTTCTTTGAATTTTTCAAATGTTTCAGACCTTTGTTTCATCAAGTAGATATACTCATATCTGCTCAAATCATTTGTGAAGATCAGAAAATAATGATACCTATCGCGAGCCTCAATATTCATCGGACCACATACATCAGTATGTATGATTTCGAACAAATCTGTTGCTCGCTCCATTGTTCCGAAGAACAGAGTCTTAGTCATCTTGCCCATGAGGCATGGTTCGCAAGCATCAACTGATTCATAATCAAGTGATTCCAAAAGTCCATCAGCATGGAGTTTCTTCATGCGCTTTACACCAATATGACCTAAACGGTAGTGCCACAAATAAGTTGCTCTATCATTATTAACTTTGCATCTTTTGGTTTCAGTATTATGATTATGTGTATCACTACGATCGAGATCCAATGAACTATTTTCATTGGGTGTGTAACCATATAAGGTTTTATTCATGTAAACAGAACAACAATTTATTCTCTTACTTAAATGAATAACCGTATTACAATAAACATGATCAAATCATATTCATGCTTAACGCAAACACCAAATAACACTTATTCAGGTTCAACACTAATCCCGAAAGTATAGGGAGTGTGCGATGATGATCATATCAATCTTGGAACCACTTCCAACACACATCGTCACTTTACCCTTAACTAGTCTCTGTTTATTCTGCAACTCCCGTTTCGAGTTACTACTCTTAGCAACTGAACTAGCATCAAATACTGAGGGGTTGCTATAAACACTAGTAAAGTATACATCAATAAATCAATAACATGTATATCAAATATACCTTTGTTCACTTTGCCATCCTTCTTATCCGCCAATACTTGGGGTAGTTCCGCTTCCAGTGACCAGTCCCTTTGCAGTAGAAGCACTTAGTCTCAGGCTTAGGACCAGACTTGGGCTTCTTCACTTGAGCAGCAACTTGCTTGCTGTTCTTCTTGAAGTTCCCCTTCTTCCCTCTGCCCTTTTCTTGAAACTAGTGGTCTTGTCTACCATCAACACTTGATGTTTTTCTCGATTTCTACCTTCGTCAATTTCCGCATTACGAAGAGCTTGGGAATCGTTTCCGTTATCCCTTGCATATCATAGTTCATCACGAAGTTCTACTAACTTGGTGATGGTGACTAGAGAATTCTGTCAATCACTATCTTATCTGGAAGATTAACTCCCACTTGATTCAAGCGATTGTAGTACCCAGACAATCTGAGCACATGCTCACTAGTTGAGCGATTCTCCTCCATCTTTTAGCTATAGAACTTGTTGAAGACTTCATATCTCTCAACTCGGGTATTTGCTTGAAATATTAACTTCAACTCCTGGAACATCTCATATGGTCCATGACGTTCAAAACGTCTTTGAAGTCCCGATTCTAAGCCGTTAAGCATGGTGCACTAAACTATCAAGTAGTCATCATATTGAGCTAGCCAAACGTTCATAACGTCTGCATTTGCTCCTGCAATAGGTCCGTCACCTAGCGGTGCATCAAGGACATAATTCTTCTGTGCAGCAATGAGGATAAACCTCAGATCACGGATCCAATCCGCATCATTGCTACTAACATCTTTCAACACAATTTTCTCTAGGAACATATCAAAATAAACACAGGGAAGCAACAACGCGAGCTATTGATCTACAACATATTTGCAAAATACTACCAGGACTAAGTTCATGATAAATTTAAGTTCATTAATCAATTACTTAAAGAACTCCCACTTAGATAGACATCCCTCTAATCCTCTAAGTGATTACGTGATCCAAATCAACTAAACCATAACCGATCATCACGTGAGATGGAGTAGTTTTCAATGGTGAACATCGTTATGTTGATCATATCTACTATATGATTCACGCTCGACCTTTCGGTCTCCGTGTTCCGAGGCCATATCTGTATATGCTTGGCTCGTCAAGTATAACCTGAGTATTCCGCGTGTGCAACTGTTTTGCACCCGTTGTATTTGAACGTAGAGCTATCACACCCGATCATCACGTGGTGTCTCAGCACGAAGAACTTTGCGACGGTGCATACTCAGGGAGAACACTTCTTGATAATTTAGTGAGAGATCATCTTATAATGCTACCGTCAATCAAAGCAAGATAAGATGCATAAAAGATAAACATCACATGCAATCAATATAAGTGATATGATATGGCCATCATCGATCTTGTGCTTGTGATCTCCATCTCCGAAGCACCGTCGTGATCACCATCGTCACCGGCGTGACACCTTGATCTCCATCGTAGCATCGTTGTCGTCTCGCCAATCTTATGCTTCCACGACTATCACTACCGCTTAGTGATAAAGTAAAGCATTAATCACGCGTATTGCATTGCATACAATAAAGCGACAACCATATGGCTCCTGCCAGTTGCCGATAACTCGGTTACAAAACATGATCATCTCATACAATAAAATTTAGCATCATCTTGACCATATCACACAACATGCCCTGCAAAAACAAGTTAGACGTCCTCTACTTTGTTGTTGCAAGTTTTACGTGGCTGCTACGGGCTTAAGCAAGAACCAATCTTACCTACGCATCAAAACCACAACGATAGTTTGTCAAGTTGGTGTTGTTTTAACCTTCGCAAGGACCGGGCGTAGCCACACTCGGTTCAACTAAAGTTGGAGAAACTGTCACCCGCAGCCACTATGTGCAAAGCACGTCGGGAGAACCGGTCTCGCGTAAGCGTACGCGTAATGTTGGTCCGGGTCGCTTCGTCCAACAATACCGCCGAACCAAAGTATGACATGCTGGTAAGCAGTATGACTTATATCGCCCACAACTCACTTGTGTTCTACTCGTGCATATAACATCAACAAATAAACCTAGGCTCTGATCCACTGTTGGTTTCGTAGTAATTTCAAAAAAATTTCCTACGCACACGCAAGATCATGTGATGCATAGCAACGAGAGGAGAGTGTTGTCTACGTACCCAACGCAGACCGACTGCGGAAGCGTTGACACAACGTAGAGGAAGTAGTCGTACGTCTTCACGATCCAACCGATCAAGCACCGAAACTACGGCACCTCCGAGTTCGAGCACACGTTCAGCTCGATGACGATCCCCGGACTCCGATCCAGCAAAGTGTCGGGGAAGAGTTCCGTCAGCACGACGGCGTGGTGACGATCTTGATGTACTACAGCAGCAGGGCTTCGCCTAAACTCCGCTACAGTATTATCGAGGACTATGGTGGCTGGGGGCACCGCACACGGCTAAGGAATAGATCACACACGGCTTGGTGTTTCTTGATCTGTCTTGGGTGCTAGCCCTGCCCCTCTATTTATATGTTGAGCCTTGGGTCGAAACATGGAGTAAAAGCCTCCACAAAGTCGGTTTCACCCGAAAGGCAAGAGTCCTTCTCGGACTCCAGGGCCAGACGCCAGGGTTCCCGACGTCTGGACCCAGACACCAGGGACCCTGGCGTCTGGACCCTGGACTCCGCAAAACTTCCTTTTGTGCTTTCCAAAAACCTTGTGGGCTTTCCCCTTTGGCCCAAATAAAGTATTCTCGTACCCAAACATTTCGGGAAACATCCGGAACCCCTTCCGGTGAATTCCGGAACCCTTCCTGTGACCAAACACTATTATCCCATATATCAAACTTTATCTCCGGACCATTCCGGAGTTCCTCGTCATGTCCATGATATCATCCCGGACTCCGAACAACATTCGGTCACCAACATACATAACTCATATAGTCCTATATCGTCAACGAACGTTAAGCGTGCAGACCCTACGGGTTCGAGAACTATGTAGACATGACCGAGACACCTCTCTGGTCAATAACCAATAGCAGAACCTAGATGCACATATTGGCTCCTACATATTCTACGAAGATCTTTATCGGTCGGACCGCATAACAACATACGTTGTTCCCTTTGTCATCGGTATGTTACTTGCCCGAGATTTGATTGTCAGTATCTCAATACGTAGTTCAATCTCGTTACTGGCAAGTCTCTTTACTCGTTCCGTAACACATCATCCCACAACCAACTCATTAGTTGCAATGCTTGCAAGGCTTAAGTGGTGTGTATTACCGAGTGGGCCCAGAGATACCTCTCCGACAATCAAAGTGACAAATCCTAATCTCTGAATACGCCAACCCAACAAGTACCTTCGGAGACACCTATTGAGCACCTTTATAATCACCCAATTACGTTGTGACGTTTGGTAGCACACAAAGGGTTCCTCCGGTAAACGGGAGTTGCATAATCTCATAGTCATAGGAACATGTATAATTCATGAAGAAAGCAATAGCAACAAACTAAACGATCAAGTGCTAAGCTAACGAAATGGGTCAAGTCAATCACATCATTCTCCTAATGATGTGACCCCGTTAATCAAATGACAACTCTTTGTCTATGGTCAGGAAACATAGCCATCTTTGATCAATGAGCTAGTCAAGTAGAGGCATACTAGTGACATTCTGTTTGTCTATGTATTCACACATGTATCATGTTTCTGGTTAATACAATTCTAGCATGAATAATAAACATTTATCATGATATAAGGAAATAAATAATAACTTTTATTATTGCCTCTAGGGCATATTTCCTTCAAATTAAGCTATAATACTAGTCTTTATGCCCACCCTGCAACTTAAGTCGTTCAATTTAGAACGGTCGCGTGTACTAAATCTGTGAGTTATGCCTGGTTTTCTGTTGATGTATGAACCGTTAATATGTTGACCTTGATATGTTGTCAGCTCAGGCAATGAATATGAACTGTTTTTGTTATTATTATTATTATTATTGTTATTATTATTATTACTATTATTATTATTACTATTATTATTACTATTATTATATCATAGAGGAAGCACACTCAATTGATCTCACTACAGTATGTGTTAACAAATATATGCAATCTGGTTTGCGAATAGCACACGGTTCGTTGATGAAAGTCGTGTGCCGACCAAACCCTGCCACCCCGCCCTGGATATGAGTCGTGCTTTCTGATTGGCCAGAACCCAAACCCCACGGATCATACGTCTGCACCGTTGGATGCTCCCAGATCGAACGGCGATCCTCATCCCTTTCGACAGCACATGAAGTTCCGGTTGTAATTTTATTTTTATGCACAAAATGCATGTTAATCTCAAAAAATGTCTTAAATATAGCTAATGATACCTCAAATGCGCCAGAAAATCAAACACGTGGTATATTGGTGATTGCGTATCATGGGGAAATTTTTATGAGGCCAAACAATGAAGTCACCGGCCACAGGAGTTTGAATTGACACGTCTCCATTTGGAAAACCATGATCCTTCATGTGAGATGCTCCGGTTTGGAAGGAGCGGTCATCAAAACTTGTGCCAAACTTTACCAAAAATTTTCCACGGGGTCGTGAGAGCATGCCACAGGCACACATCGATTTTGATGATGTCCGAACTCCATCTGAATTTCCTATAATTAAAATACCAACTAGGCATACGTCAGTGGCCGCACCTCGCGGCAGAAATGTTTGAAACTTGTAGCGATCCGACCTTAGATGGTCAAATCTCTGTGCATAAGTGTCATCCCTGGATCGGTAATGCTGACACACACACAGTACTCCAGGATTTAAAATAGAGTTCAATCACACAATTTTTACATCAAATGTCTCAAAAGAGAACTTGAATACAATAATATGGCTGAAGGCCATCTAAATAAGATAACTGGGGAAGCTTCAAAGGTAAATGAGTCCATCAACTCCAACGGCATAGCTGAGTGCACGACAACGACCTAGCGCACCTTACTCTTCGTCTGAAAACTCTGCAACATAATACGTTGCAGCCTGTGTAGGTCAGCACATGGAATATGGCTGGTGGAGGCTCTATGGTTATCATTTGCACAAAGCTAGTTTTTTCCTACAACAAAGAAATAAATTTTATTTAACTACAAAGTTTGTTGAAATATTGAGAATGGTAACCCCATCTCAATCCCAAATTAATAATCAATAACCCCACAAATTAATTAAGTAAAGTGATGAGATCAACATAGTAATTCAAGCACCAGATACTCAAGATGTCCATAACCGGGGACACGGCTAACCATGATTAGTTTGTACACTCTACAGAGGTTTGCGCACTTTTCCCCACAAGACTCGATATCCTCCGTTGGATTTCTCGCACTACATGATGTTTGAGAAACGGATGACCGAGACACAGTCTTTCTGAAGAGGTCCCCTTAACCGATAGATAGGCCAGTACACCTACAATCCCCTACATCTACTAGCGCCCATCATGGAAAGGTTTCCTACAACTTACTCAACTATGCCAGAGCCCATAATGGCATGTGGCTGCACACGGAAGTTTCCAGCATGAATAACATAATGATCCCTTTGAGCCTGGGTGGCAAACCATAGGAAAAATCACATGGATAAACTTGTCCACAAATCCCCTTGATATGTATGAATGTGATGCACCAGTGTCGAAAAGAACAATTGCAGTAAATTACTTAATCAAAAACTTATCGATAACTGCATCGGGCTGCTCTTCAACTTCCTCCACGTTGTCGTGGTTCACCTGACCTCTAGTGAAGGGGTTGGGCTTCTTCCCAGAGTTTCCATTTCCATTGCCATTCTTCAACTCAGAACAATCATTAGCGTAGTGTCCGGTCTTCCCGCACTTGTAACAGGTGACATGGCTCAGGTCCTTCTTAGCGGGTTTGGCTGGGTTGGAACGGTTCTGGCCGTTGCTTCCTCCATTCCCATTCCCATTCTTAGGGCCACTGTGGTTGTGTGAAATTTCTCCATTGTGAGTGTGGACCCCATGGTTATGGGTGTATCCTCCCGAGTTTGGGGTAAAACAAGGCTTCTGCTGAGCTCCAGAGTTGTACTTCCCCTGTTTATACTTCCTTTTGCGGATCTCTATCTGCTGCTGCTTGCCTTCGATCATAAGAGCCCTGTCTACCAACTCCTGGTAGTTGGCAAATGTTGCCACCATCAACTGCATACTCAGCTCATCGTTCATCCCTTCCATAAACGTCTCCTGCTTTGCAGCATCTATGGCCACATC